>NW_015551067.1:140522-147610 GCF_001515605.1 Sinocyclocheilus anshuiensis | reverse complement strand
AGTTGTTGGTATCTGCAAAATCCATTATTCTTTAGCCTCTCTCTCCTGTATCTGACCTGTGTTTCCCATACTCCTATTTTCCTCCAAACATTCAGCAATACACATCATATCACGTTCAGAACTGATCGTGGGGGTCACATTGTTCCAGCGGAGCTGGGATGCAGAGCCGTATCCTTGATCTAATTACTAGGAGGATTCAACAGGACCCTCACTGAGTCTTCATCTCTTATTCCTTTTCATAATGTTCCTTATTCAAAGAGCTTTTCAAATTTGGTGTCATCATTCTGTACGTACCCTGTGTAGGAGGGAGATCTCCCTGCAATACTGTACGACATGAAAGAGAAAATGCCCTCTACAGTCACAAATCTATCAGAGCAGGTGTCAGCTTGATGTCATCACTCCCTATATTGGCATTCACCATTAAACCGATCACCCTGAGTGCAGAGAAAGAAGAGAAAATATTTTATAATTTCTTTACTGCATGCATGTTGTAGACCACAAAGACTCAAAATTTTTCTTCTGTGGAATACAAAAGACGATATTTTGAGAAATATTTTGCCCATTCAATGAAATTTAAAGGGGTTCCCAGAAGAAAGAAGGTCATGTGGACTTGGAACAATAGGGTAAAGTAAATAATTACAGAATTTTCATTATTGGGTGAACAATCCCTTTAATGTCATTTTGACATTAGGGGCCAGATATACTAAATTAGTGCGAAACCGCAATCCCATAAAAACGCTGATGGAAGTGGAAAGAGCTGGTCAGTGCGGCCGAAATGGCGTACTGTCTGAGTAGGTACTACATTTCAATTTACTTTCCAACTGTTTAGAAAAACTCTATTCTATATAGTATGAATATGGGTAGTATGAATGAAATTCGGATATACTACATGCGCCATGTTTTTACTGTCACATGACCTGTCAGCATCAGTTGTGTCGCTTCACTGCCATCCATAAATCCTTTCCCATGGCCTCATGGGACAGTAAAGTGTCCATCAGAATCTCTCTAGAACTAGTAGGTCATCGGGGTACTTTTCGCCTACTACATAGAGGCAAAATGGGTTAAGACATGCTTTTTTGGGCATTAAATAATGCCTCAAATACCAGTAAACTGACTACCGCAAACCTTAGTAAATCACTGGGAATGATTCAATTAAATACTCTCCTGCAAATGCATATGCAATAAAAGACTTTACATATACAAAGATGGTGCACTCATATTACTTATGAACTGGAGAAAGTGCAACGCACAATATGGCAGAATAGTCCTGCCTTCTAAATAAAATAACCAGTTGCTAATTGGTATAGTCATTGCGTCACTGCAGCTGCTGTTAGAAACAATGTTTGTCATAGAAACAATCTGAGAAGCATGCTTAGGAATGCACATGCAGATTGTCTGGTCTTTGAGAATAAGAAAAAAAATATGAAACCGTTGTTGCCAGATTTCATTGGTGATTTCAAATATTAAGTTTAATCATAGGCTTGGTGAACAGGTGGTGGACTTCCATGACACTTTGAGTAACAACCTTACAGTAGTAGGTGGCGATAAGTAACTGTCTTTATGAGTGAATCATTGAATCATTCAGTCAACTGATTTGTTTGAAGACACTCATTTATTCAGCAATGAAACATGTAACTTTCTTTACGAGTAAATCACGGAATCATTCACTCATCCGATTCGCTCAAAAACACTGGAACAAAACAAAATTACTGTGCATAGCCAGTGTAGCTAACATCGATATTATTGCTAGATTTAATGACTTTTAAGATCCCTTTGGTGTCTTTAAAAAAAAAAAAAAAAAGACAAATCTATCAACAGGACAAACAGTTTTGAAGACTTACCAGTACTGCCCCATGAGTATGAGGTCTTGCTTTCACTCCATAGGCACACTTTTCTCAGCGACTTCTTTGTTCATATGGCACAATGATGTCATGAATATGCTGATTAATGTATAAGCGACATTTGGAAACTTTTCAAGCAGGCTTGAAGTACTTTCCATTGAAAGTAGTCACCAAAAGTATGTGTAGCTCAGAAACGCCCAATGGTTTGTTCTTCTGTGGCTTTGTTTGAAACTATTTTTGTTGCAAAAACTGACAAAGTGACTTGCAATATTGTGTCTAAAGTGTACGTTATTAAATATGGACAAATGCTCCTGAAAAAAAAAGCATATAGGTTACATGATATTAATAAATAAACTGACTGGATTTTACGTAAGTCTACCTTATATTAACAAACATTCAGTATCAAAAGAAGTCCACGTTACAAGAAAATAGAAACATTAATGCAACTGCATTTTATAATGTTTTCTACCTCTTATGATTCACAGTTGTTGTGATAGTGTGGAAAGAATTTAACAAGATTTAAAAAAAAAGTTTGAGGCAAATGTACCTGAAAAAGCATGTAAGTGTTGGTTATTTTGGAGAAGTGGTTTCCATTACACTGCATCTCTTTCTGCTTCCCTGTCTATTTTTGCTCTTTAGGCAATAAATGGTAATATTATTTCTTTTTTTTTGGTCTGGTATGCTTTCAGCATCATTTATGATATTTATTTTTGTTTTTCAGTGTTCGAACAAGTCTTTTTCAGCTCCCAGTTACCTTAAAGTACACACTCCCTTTTGTGTTTTCTTATTTTAATCCTATTGCTTAACCAAGCTGCAGGTCATATCATACTGCATTTTTTTTCATATTTTTTCATGCATTCATATTTATTTAAAGAAAGCTATTTGCTATTGATCAGAAGTATACAGTGGGTATAGAAAAGGATCACCCCCCTTTAAAATAATCACATTTTGTTGCTTTGCAGCCTGAAATGAAGACGGACACAGTTTTTGTTTTATCCAGCTCTATTTACTCAGTGCAACTTATAACATCCAAGTGAAAGATATAACACCAACATATCAGAAAACTTATACTTTTTACCTTATACCTTTACTTATTTAACATGAAATTGTCAAATTGCTACTCCATATCAATCGCATACAATGAAAATACAGAATAATTAGAACAATCATTAATATAAATAAATAACAGAGTGTCATATCTATTTTTCCCAGAACGTTCTTGTGACCCGGTAGCAATTCTTCCACGCCCGGTAGTGGGTCTCGACCCGGTGGTTGGGGACCTCTGCTTTAAAGGCTCAGTTAAAAAACAAAAAAACAAACCAAAAAAAACCAATCAGGATTAAGACATTTCTCTTCTTTGATGGTGTAAAAATGTCTCTTTCTATTCTGATTTCTTGCCATACATGCATTGCCCCAATCACGAGTGGGTTTATATGACTATACTGAACTAAGATGGTGGTTTTTCATGTAATCCCTGCTGCTCAAAGTTCCCTCTCTGGAGACTCTACATCTATTGAATCCATTAGTGGCCTCTGCTTTCAACATCAAACCCCAAATCTCTGATTAAACCACTGTACGCCTCAACAGACTTTCATTTCAGCATGCCACTGACTGACACTGAATGACAGAGCAGGCATGTCTGTCTCCCCCAGAAATAGTAACAGAAGCTGACATTTATCAGCAATCCATCTTTGGGAAAGATGCGTTTTCAAGGTAGTTCATGCTAATACTCCAGATTTTTTTGCTTGACTTGATACTTCAACATTCTCAGGCTACTTTGACAGTCTTTGATACATTTTTAATGCACTTCGAGGGATTCCATAGTAACTTTCACCATTCAGTGGCAATTTTCATCAGAGTATCATATCGTTCCTCGGTACAGTATATCTGAATCTCCAAAATGCCACATGTTGCTTGAGACAATAATAATAATAATAATAATAATAATAATAATAGTAAAATTAGCTTAAAATGTCTTTGCATGCACTTTTAAACAAATTGTTCTTAACATTGGATATTATAATATTAAAGATACTTTTCAAACCTTTTTCACGTAATGTTAATTACATTAACATTTAATAAAAAATCTGTTGCAGTGGCACCTAATAACATTTAAACAAACAATATATATGTTTAAACCAACAATATATACAAAGAGTGAACTGTTATACACAGTAGACTTGAAATAATACTTCATTATACATTTAACAAACAAGACATTCTGCTGCACACACACATCTCACCACCTGGTACACAAAACACAATAATTCATAATTAATTAATAATTAATAGTTAAAATCAATGTATAAAATCTGTTCCCAAACAAATGATCCATAGAAAACGAACTCCAGGGGCCCGTTCTTCGTACGTCGCTTATTACATCCGAGATGAAATGTCACATCCAAGATGATATCATCGCGCTAATCAGGATCTGGCTAATTCGGTTCTTCGAAAGCAGCTGTTGTTGATGATTAGTATGGCTGGATTGAGTTATCTGAGATAATTGCGCGTTCATGAGTTGGTTTAAAAGGGGCTATGTATCGATACTCGAAACCACAATCAGCAATGCAGCGATTGGCTGGCGGCAAGACAACAATGTAATGACATCATATAATTAAAAAAGACACCTGACGAAAAACTTGACAAATTTTTGGACTTTTATAAGGAAACAGCCAAGCGAACAAAACTACATAAATGTTATAATAGATAAATGAAATGTGCACTGTTTTTATTTTATTTAAATTTTGTACATGATTCCCAATTATTTATATTCCCGATTTCTAATATTTGTACAAGCTTTACATTTTTATTTCAATGTAGTAATTAGCAACCAAATACACAAATAATGATCTTTAAAAAAAGCATCATATGACCCCTTTAACAGATTTGTTACGTGACAGCATTAATTAAAGATCATGATCATGTTATCTGCATCTCCTGCGCTCCATCAAGCCACTCCCATAATATCTGTCACCACTCAAATTAATGCACGACTCTACATTATCTGTATAGCATGTGTGTAAGACTCGAATACAATTATTAAGTAATAATTTTATGATGAATAAATCTTTCAGTGAGTAAAACTGGCTGTGTCTGTAGTATTAAAGACTACACAACATTATTATATTATCTTTAAATTAATTTTTAAATGATTATTATTTTAAATTATTGTCCCTGGATTAGTAGGGTACTCTTGTAATAAAGTAGCGGTGGTAGAGGACAGATTTTAAGTATCAATTCTGCTTAAAAAGATGCAATCTAATCCTGTATACATGAAATAAGCCTGGTCCCGAGCAGGTTTAAGCTTACGGACCTGTTGCTATGACAGCAACAACGGGATGAGCTTCGAAGAACCAAACAATCCAAGATCATGCCAAATCGTCAACAATCCAATCCAGCTAACTGAGTTAGCGACGTACGAAGAACGGGCCCCAGGTGACGCAAAACAACTTACTTTCAAAATAACAGTGTAATTAAAACTGGCAAAATGCAACAATTTTAATTATGCATGCCCTCATGCAGGCTGGGACCACCAGCACCTTAAAGTCCAGTAGATATTACTTAATTTTATACCTTTTAAATTATATTTGAATCTGTGTATAAATAATAAAACTTTTTTTTCTACTTTGGAATCAAATAGATGAGAACTCGATACAACAGTCTTAATATTTAGTAAATTTAAAGCTCTTATTTCTACTTGCTTGAGTAGTAATGTAGCGTATGCTTAATATTTTCAAGTTCACAACTAATTAGAAAATACAAAATATTTTCTGCTGTATTCTTTTCTGCTGTTCAGTTTCCTAATGCCGCGCATAGCTATGGAAACATGTAAAAAAATCAGTCTTTTGGATCAGAAGTTAAACTTACACTTAAATTTAAACTAAAAATCTCATGACTTGGTAAACCATCACATTCACTGTTTGCTTACATTGGTCTCCATCTCCTCTCACTGTTAGCTGGTGGAGGGCGTTCTTGTGCTCTTTGTCTGCCGTTGTATCATCCAGGTAGATGATAAACACTGGTGGGGGTTCAGAAGATTCCTTAATCTCTTTTTTAAAATGTTTTGAGTGTGAAAAGAAAAAAAGCTGTATATAAATGTAAGGAATTATCATTAATATGTGCACGTGCAGATTGTGCTAAACATTTCCCTGGAAACGTATAAAAACAAAGACCTGCTGTTATCACACATGATCTTTTGAGAGTGTATACCTCTTTTTGTTCTGGGACTTCATTAAGCATGCACTTTTTTTAGCTGTCCTCACTGTCTCGCTCTTCGTTCCTTCTGTCTCTTTGTCTCTCGCCAGCACTACCACAATGCGAAGTGCAGTTCTCAAAGCCTGTCATTGTCTCATACCGCACATCTTTAATGGAATCCTGCTGTGGCATCAAAGAATTGCGGCAACCTTCCTATCCCAAGCAATCCCCTTGACAGTGTTGTGAAAGTTCTGCCTATGTGGAAGGGGGTGGATGGGCATCAGTAAAGCGTGCTTGGCTCACGCTGTTTGTTGGAGAATTGTTATTCCAATAACAGGCTGAGTTTAAACTGTGAATGGTGTATTATCTTGTTTCACAGTCTGGGAAGTGAAGATTTTAAAGAAATAGTTCACCTGAAAATGAAAAAAATTCATTTACTTTCATCATGTCTTTCCAAGCACCTGTGACTCTCCCATGAGACCCAAAAGGAAAATTTTTGAGGAATTGTTGTTCTTTTCCAAACAGCCACAGGGAATGGGGCTTTTAAACTCAAAAACACCATAAAAGTTTAATCAAAGTGGTCCATATAGGGTGATCATCTGTCCAGTTTTAGGTCAGACAGTCTGCTTTTGAAATACCATGTCCACCTACGTGCGCCACTTTGAGCAGGATGCTCTTTCATACATGTACTGTAATCTGGTGACTGTCTGTGTTGGTCTGTGTCTGTGAATTGGCCTTTAGACACAATATTGTCAGTATCGACTGTGTTTGCTCTCTTCCGCCAAGAAAAATAGTTCTAAAGAGAGTCTCAGTAGAACCGTTGCATCTCCTATCAAAACAGTCGTGTTTCATTCTTGAATGTTTCAGAGTTTTGAATGAATAGGCTAAGTCAATGATTCAATGACCCATTCATTAAACAGCCATTTGCTTGAATGAATCAGTAATTTTGAATGAAATGGTTGAATGAATCAATGATTCACTTATTAAAACAATGATTTGCCACCACATACTTTTTTTTTTTTTTTTTTTCAATTTTTTTTTTTACATTTTTTT
>NW_015551067.1:135818-140181 GCF_001515605.1 Sinocyclocheilus anshuiensis | reverse complement strand
TATTAAAACAATGATTTGCCCCCACATACTTTTTTTTTTTTTTTTTTACATATTTTTTTTTACATATTTCTATATTCAATATATTTTATATTTAAAACATTAATCTCAGTTTAAGGGGGTAAATGTCACCTCTTATAATGGAAAAATTAATCTCTGTCACCGCTTATTTTTCAGTTTTTGAATTCTGCATAGTGTTATAAAAATGGGCACCCTAGGTCCATATGACATACTATCTATCTATCTATCTATCTATCTATCTATCTATCTATCTATCTATCTTTGTCTTAAATGACAGAAGAAAGTTATACAGGTTTGGAATAACATGACGGTGAGTAAATAAAAATGCTAATTTTAATTTTTTGGGTGAACTATCCCTTTAAGGCTTACAAAGTAGCAATTGAATACCCATTTAAAAGAATGAGAGGAACAGCTTGTGTTCATATTAAAATTCTGCTGTCAATCTCTAAGATCAACTGATTAAGTGAATTGTTCCTTCTCGCAGATAGTTTACAGAGAGCAATCAATCAGGCCCAGAATGCTCTGAAAGTGAGTGCCAAAGAGCATTGCCAGGAAAAACAACGTAAGGCATAACAACTATGTCAAAGCATGCAATTTCCCCTGTTGCGTTTTCAAACAAATGTTCTAATCAGAAGAGACAGAATAAACCCCACCATTGCACCTCTCAAAGTACATTCATGATCACCATGGAAACCGCAACCTGTGTAATGGTTACGTTATCATCACTGCTTCCACCAGTAATCCCACTGCTCCGATTGGAGCTGAGCTGTTGATTAGTGAGCCAGCGTTATCTTTAAACGTGGTTATTAGTAAATCTATATTTAAATGGGCAAGTACCTGTTGTTCACAAAAGTGACTTTTTTCTTTTACCTTTGCACTGCATTGTTTATTACTACTACCATAATGTCTCATTTACAATAAATTAAGGATGTAAATCGATTAAACATCTTTATATTGAGGTTTTCTTGTGAGCTGCATGCAAAAACAGAAATACTAGTGAAGTCTGATTCAGGAACAAATGATTCTCATGAACCAGATCTTTTTAGTGAATCAACAATACAATATGACCAGTGTAGTCCAAATCCTGAAACAAATTCGGTAGCATGATTCATTTTTTATTAGAATTTTTTTTCTAATTATAATAATATATACTTTATTAAATTACAGTTCATTTTTACAGTCAATTTAACAAACATAATGAAAACGTGTTCAATATTTACATGGAGCAAATGACCAAAATAAAATAAAATACTTTCATTCTGTCAGTGTTCTTGCTTAATGCTGAAATTTAGCTGATGTGTTTTATGTTAGCTGAGATCAGGAAGTGTGCAGTATATGGTGAATCTCATCAGTTCAGTCTGTTGTGGCATTCACATATTTACAGCTCTGGAATAACATAAGGACCATGAACTTCATGACAAGAACTAAAAACTGTCCTAAGCTAGAACTTTAAAGAACAAAATCTATATTCTGAAGTGCTGTTCCAATGCATGTGCTCGCCACTTGTGCTTCTTTAAACATAAGAGTGATTTTCTTATTAAAATGAGTGGGCCTTCACATTAGAATTAGGAATTCTGCCTTCTAGCTCTAATTTGTTTGTTCATGTGTTTTGTATAATTAATTAAATCTGCTTCCAATCCGGCTCATTAGTTATTACATTTCTGCATTTTGTGATAAGAAACAGCACATTTTCCATCCCCCCAGGGTAGGGGAACATTACGGTCCAACAGAGACTGATATAGAGATCTTCTTTCAGCTTTGCCTGAGGTAAAGTTTCACATCTCTGGAGGCCGAAACAGTGTTTTGACCCACAGCATGTTCTTTTCTAAATCCACTTGATAATAATGTTTTACCTGCGGCTCCAGTGGCACTGCAAGCCTTAACCTCTCATAACATAAGCACACACATGTCACGGCCTGTCTGGCCCACAGACAGTAGTACAAAGTCAGAGTGAAACAGCTTCATCTCTTTAATTATAGTCCTCCACGGACTATGCTTGATTCTGTGAGCTGGCTTCATAAATGTTTTTCTTTCTGCTTGCTTAGAAGAAGAATTCAGAAAAAAGATGCTCAAGGCCGGTTCAAGCCACATGCTGATGTGTAAAAAGCACACTCAGTTCAATGTGACCGACTGAATGTTTGACCTAACTTTGTGCTCCTGCTGTGGCCAGTGATTTATAATTTTGTTATCTGACGTTACATTAGATTCTTCCCTTACAAAGGATATTTGGTCATAGATACACAATCTTGAACAAAGATAATTAATGAATAATGGCTTACATTTTAGTCTGTCACACAAAGATGAAGTCTATGACTTTAGAAGATTTGGAATATATTATGGACCACTTTTATTATAGTGCTTTTTGTGGCCTTTGGAGTGTTATAGCATGACTCACTATCCACTTAAAATGAAAATTCTGCTGTCATTTACCTCATACTGTTCTTTCCTTCTGTGGAACACAAAAATGTCTATGTTTTATTTTTTACCCCAATGATTTTCATTATATGAAAAAAAAATCTGAATGTATTCTGAACGTTTAAAATGTCAATTAAAAAAAATACAAGTTTATTATTGGTTATATGAACGTTAACAGAACATTTGGAAACATTATGGAAACATTTGTTTTGAATGGTCTCTTAACATTCTGAAACAAGTAGTAACATTTAAAAAATATTAGACAAACTTCCTAATTAAAAAAAATAATAAATAAAATCCATGAACAATGTATAACATTTTTGTGCTAACGGTTTGGGACCATTATAACTTTGAACGAACATTGTAATAACTTTACTGCATGTTTGTTCATAACTTTGAGAGAACCTTGTCAATTAATGGTTTGGGACCATTATAACTTTGAATGAACATTGTAATAACTTTACTGCATGTTTGTTCATAACTTTGAGAGAACCTTGTCAGAACATTGACCTTGCCAGAACGTTAGCTGGGAACGTTGTGGTAATTTTCAGATTCTTAAATGTCTGTCTCTGCTTCACATCTATTTTCACCCTTAATAGAGCTGAATAATTCACACTGTCAGCTTTCTGGGAAACTCTATGAAGCTGTTTTTTGAATTTCTGATCATTCTGTGTACAAGCCGTTGCTGTAGATAAGGGCTGATGTGTTAACCTTGCAGACTAAAATGTGATTCAAAATCTTGACATCTTCCTATGCTTCTTTTCTCCTCTCTGTCTCTCACCTTCAATTCAACGCCATTGTTATCTCAAAGTTCATAGTGGTGAAAAACACAATTACTTTCAGAATCACTTTAAGAGCTGGGCTCAATGTTTATTTTTGTGTCAAAGCCAGCAAGAATGACTGATTCTTAACATCAGCACAGGTGTGTAACTGAAGTACAGAGGACATCTGCAATACGATCAAGGTCATTCAGGCCTGGAGCGCAACAGTGTCTGATTGATTGTGACTGACTGACAGGATTGCTGGGTGAATACTTAGTATACTGACAGGGGAATTCACTAACTTCTGATTACGTTGTTTATTTGTGTGCACTGTTGGATATGAGGGATGCTGGAGACTAATGTGATCTTTCACGCTTTACTGGGACTTTACATGAACGCTCCATCTGAATTGGTTCTTTTAAATGCTGAAAGTTTGCAGTTCTAGACCGCGAGTTTGGATATTATATCACTTTACCATTTTTTGATATATATGACATTTTCTGACTGTTGCCTTTATTAATAAAATAATAATAATAATTAATAATTACCACCAGTGTTATTTTAGCATCACTGGGATACTATTATAATTTTTAATAATATTTTGAATTAGTTTTTATTTTTATTTTTATATTTTCTGTTTTCATTTTAATTTTAGCTAACGTTTTAGTATTTATTTGTGTCTTTTGGTTTGTTGTAAAAAAGTCTATAGATTTTATTTTTAATTTCATTTTTAGTTTGACTTTTAGTTATTTTAGTACATAATGTTAAACTAAATAAAAATGAAAAATGTTTCTTTAGCAATAAAATAAAATACTGTCAGTTCTGTCTTGTGTTTTGCTCCCCATATGCTCCCCATTACCCAGTTTCTCCCGTGTTTTGATTGTTCATTGATTTCAGTTGTGTCCCAATTACGTTCCATGTGTATTTAAGCCCTGTGTTTGCTGATTCCTGCGTGCTGTCTTGAACGTTAATCTCCTTGTGCTATGTGCGTGTTCCCATGTTTTGATGTAAATAAAGTCTGATTACTTTGGATCTCTTTAGTCTCCGTGCTCCTTCGTCTCCTCACAGTAGGCACACCACGACAGAAGACAACACCTGCAACAGTAAGTGGCGCCCCTTCTCTCCGTGTTTTTGTTTCAGTTTTTCGAGAGTGTTTTGTTCCCACCCCC
>NW_015551067.1:128048-133187 GCF_001515605.1 Sinocyclocheilus anshuiensis | reverse complement strand
GAACATTGTAATAACTTTACTGCATGTTTGTTCATAACTTTGAGAGAACCTTGTCAGAACATTGACCTTGCCAGAACGTTAGCTGGGAACGTTGTGGTAATTTTCAGATTCTTAAATGTCTGTCTCTGCTTCACATCTATTTTCACCCTTAATAGAGCTGAATAATTCACACTGTCAGCTTTCTGGGAAACTCTATGAAGCTGTTTTTTGAATTTCTGATCATTCTGTGTACAAGCCGTTGCTGTAGATAAGGGCTGATGTGTTAACCTTGCAGACTAAAATGTGATTCAAAATCTTGACATCTTCCTATGCTTCTTTTCTCCTCTCTGTCTCTCACCTTCAATTCAACGCCATTGTTATCTCAAAGTTCATAGTGGTGAAAAACACAATTACTTTCAGAATCACTTTAAGAGCTGGGCTCAATGTTTATTTTTGTGTCAAAGCCAGCAAGAATGACTGATTCTTAACATCAGCACAGGTGTGTAACTGAAGTACAGAGGACATCTGCAATACGATCAAGGTCATTCAGGCCTGGAGCGCAACAGTGTCTGATTGATTGTGACTGACTGACAGGATTGCTGGGTGAATACTTAGTATACTGACAGGGGAATTCACTAACTTCTGATTATGTTGTTTATTTGTGTGCACTGTTGGATATGAGGGATGCTGGAGACTAATGTGATCTTTCACGCTTTACTGGGACTTTACATGAACGCTCCATCTGAATTGGTTCTTTTAAATGCTGAAAGTTTGCAGTTCTAGACCGCGAGTTTGGATATTATATCATTTTTGATATTTTTGATATATATGACATTTTCTGACTGTTGCCTTTATTAATAAAATAATAATAATAATTCACCAGTGTTACCAGTGTTATTTTAGCATCACTGGGATACTATTATAATTTTTAATAATATTTTGAATTAGTTTTTATTTTTATTTTTATATTTTCTGTTTTCATTTTAATTTTAGCTAACGTTTTAGTATTTATTTGTGTCTTTTGGTTTGTTGTAAAAAAGTCTATAGATTTTATTTTTAATTTCATTTTTAGTTTGACTTTTAGTTATTTTAGTACATAATGTTAAACGAAATAAAAATGAAAAATGTTTCTTTAGCAATAAAATAAAATACTGTCAGTTCTGTCTTGTGTTTTGCTCCCCATATGCTCCCCATTACCCAGTTTCTCCCGTGTTTTGATTGTTCATTGATTTCAGTTGTGTCCCAATTACGTTCCATGTGTATTTAAGCCCTGTGTTTGCTGATTCCTGCGTGCTGTCTTGAACGTTAATCTCCTTGTGCTATGTGCGTGTTCCCATGTTTTGATGTAAATAAAGTCTGATTACTTTGGATCTCTTTAGTCTCCGTGCTCCTTCGTCTCCTCACAGTAGGCACACCACGACAGAAGACAACACCTGCAACAGTAAGTGGCGCCCCTTCTCTCCGTGTTTTTGTTTCAGTTTTTCGAGAGTGTTTTGTTCCCCCCCCCCCCCGCGATCCATGGAAATTGCCGCTCGATTCTCCGCCCTAGCCTGCAGAGATCTCCCGTTCGTGGCGTACGCTCAGGAATTCTGCGGGCTAGCCGTGATGACGGCGTTGGATGATGCACGCTGAATCTGCTTTTCTGGATTGGGGCCAACTACCATCTCCCCGTGGACCTCCCAGACACCACTGGACTGTGCTGGAGGGAAGGTATCCTCCGGTGTCTGGAGAGTGTCCAACCCCGATTCAGAACCAGCCCGCCGTCAAGTCCGCCGGCTGCTCCATGTTCACGTCCACCGACCGCTCAGTTGTCAAGCCCGCCGGATGCTTCAAAGCCAAGCCTGCCGGCTGCTCAGCTGTCAAGGCCGCCGGCCGCTCCTCAGTCAAGTACGCCGGCCACTTCAAAGCCAAGCTCGCCGGCCGCTCCGAAGTCAAGCCCTCCAGCCATTCCATTGTCAAGCCCGCCGGCCTTTCCATTGTCAAGCCCGCTGGCCGTTCCTGTGTCAAGCCCGCCGGATGCTTCAAAGCCAAGCCTGCCGGCTGCTCAGCTGTCAAGGCCGCCAGCCGCTCCTCAGTCAAGTACGCCAGCCACTTCAAAGCCAAGCCCGCCGGCCGCTCCGAAGTCAAGCCCGCCAGCCATTCCATTGTCAAGCCCGCCGGCCTTTCCATTGTCAAGCCCGCTGGCCGTTCCTGTGTCAAACCCGCCGGCCATTCCAGTGTCAAGCCCGCCAGCCAATACCCTCCCAATCCCTCAGCTAACAGCAGCCCGCTCCTTCACTCCAAACCAGAGAAGGAGTAGGCGGAGAAAAGGACTGTTAGCTTGAGCCCATGAGTCCGCTCCAGTGTTAGCTCCAGCCCCGGAGCCCGCTCCAGTGTCAGCTCCAGCCCCCGAGTCCACTCCTGAAAGGGCTCCAGTTCCTACGTCCAGCCCAAGGAGGGCTCCTGTTCCCACGTCCAGCCCAAGGAGGGCTCCTGTTCCCACGTCAAACCCAGGAAGGGCCACAGGTCCCGCTTCAGGCCCACGGAGGGCCTCAGGGGCTGATATTTTCCTCAAGGATTTTTTTTGGGGGGGGTTATAGGTCTCCGGCCATAGAGGCCGGGCCGAGAGCCGAGGCCAAGGCCGCTCTGCCATGGCCCCCTGAACTGTCTGCTCCGCCATGGCTCCCCGAGCTGCCTGCTCCAGCATGGTTCCCTGAACTGCCTGCTCCGCCATGGTGCCCTGAACTGCCTGATCCGCCATGGCGCCCTGAACTGCCTGCTCCGCCATGGCGCCCTGAGCTGTCTGATCCGCCATGGCTCCCTGAACTGCCTGATCTGCCATGGGTTTGTTCATTGATTTCAGGGTGTGTTCCAATTACATTCCATGTGTATTTAAGCCCTGTGTTTCCTGAGTCCTGCGTGCTGTCTTGAACATCAATCTCTGTGTGCTATGTGCGTGTTCCCATGTTTTGATGTAAATAAAGTCTGATTGCTTTGGGTCTCTTTAGTCTCCACACTCCTTCATCTCCTCGCTCCTCGCAGTAGGCACACTGTGACAAATACTTTAAAATAACATTTTTTTTCGAGTTAATGTTTTTCTTCTTATTTTAAACAATTAAAATGTTTAGTTGTTAAGTTTTAGCTTCAGTTAATTGTAATAACCCTGCTTACCACTGTCTTTTCTGAGTAAAACAGTCTATGATGAACCAAAGTTTCTCAATGATTCTCACAACTCAGAGCGACTTTCAGCACATTTAGCACCAGTCTAAACTAGACTGCAGGTGATTGAATAACTTATTGGTTGTGTCCATTTTGTAGTTTGTATTTAATCCCTTCTCAATGATATGCTGAAATGTTTGACAATTATTGCAATGAAAATGATTTTGTTTCATATATAAATACATAATACAGATTTTTGCTGTGAAAACTAGCAAACACCCCACTGCTTACACAATTTCACAACTATCTCTGCATGGTGAACTTGAACATGATCTGTGACCTCATGCTGAAAATCTTCAGCTTTAGCAGGTGTATGTGGGAGATTATGTTCACCTGCCATCTGCTCTGTGGAGTGGCATATTTTCCCTTGCGCATTAAAACTTAAATGACTTTCAGTGATATATTTTCAAATAATATAAGATCTTTAAATCACTGTCTCATACATTTTGATAAATACTGTATTAAATAGAAACATTATGTAAAGAGAAAAGACCCAAAAGATATAGTTATTCAGATATAAAAACAACATCAACTCAATGTTAAGGAGTATCTGGCTAAAAGTGTGCCACTAATTTAACTTTTTATGTACCCTGACAGTAGCTTTGCTGTTCTCAAAACTGTGTCGCTTTTCCAGTAATGAGCTACGTTTTACATATGATTGCTTCATTGCTAGTTTTGTTACACTGTATTGCACAAACAGCTTTACAGTTACGTGAGCTGAGGTAATAAGCAGACACACTCTCCTAATATGTAAAATGTCTCCCCTCATATAAATCACTGGGATGTCCGATGCAGTTTAATGTTAGTTTGTTCAGGAGGTTCATTTAGAAAAACTGATTAAAAAAACGAAATAAATCAAATTAACAAGTCCTTGTGTCTTGTTGCAATATACAAAATAATAATATTTATGTCAATATATAAATATTTATATCAATTATATACACACACACACTGGTATTCCCATTATTATGGGGACATTCCATATCTCTCTCTCTCTCTCTCTCTCTCTCTCTCTCTCTCTCTCAATCAAGAGTAATTACGGATTTCAATTTTTTCGAAGTTATGAATGATTTGTCATCATTTGGAATGAAATGGTGTAGTAGAAATGCATTATGTTCTGTATGTGAAGGGATGTTATTTTTTTGCATCTTTTTTGCAGTAAAGGAGTATTTTGTTGTATTGTATATGAAAGAAAGTATGTAAAAGTATTTTTGTATTATGAACTTTTTGAGGATTTTATACTGTAATTAGTAATTGTTTGTTAGATTGAAATAAAATGGATTCTTCAAATTTCAATTCTCTCTCTCTCTCTCTCTCTCTCTCTACATACACTAAATTAATACATTTATTCAGCAATGACAATAAATTGATAAAAGATGACAGTAAAGACATTTATAATGTTAAAAAATATTCTATTCATCAAAGCATTCTGAAATAAAAATGTATTATGTTTTCACAAAATATTAAGCAGCACAACTGTTTTCAACATTTCATATCAGAAGACTTTCTGAAGGATCATGTCACATTGAAGACTATATGGCTGCTGACAATTCATCTTTGCCATCACAGCAAAAACTACATTTATATAATATGACGACTTTAATGCTTAAATGCTGGTGTTCACAACAATGTTAGTCAAAAAATAAATAAATAAAATAAAATAAATAAAAAAGGACTTAAAAAAGAAACATAAGTACTCTTCAGTTAAATGAATGTGGAAGTTTTACCCCTACAGTGAGAAGTGTGGATGTAAAAGCTGTAGATGATATAGAGAAAGTAAATTTTGAAAATGCCTTTAAGGGTCTTCTGTGAACAACATTCATTAGTAGTGGTGCTATACTGTAGTATATAAAGTGAAAAAGGCAAAAATAACTGTTGCTTCCAGTTATATTGCCATTAGAATCTGTTAAGGAAAAAATTCAGCTCTTCACTTAAAAAATAACTGTCAAAGTCCTGCTAAGA
>NW_015551067.1:126764-128005 GCF_001515605.1 Sinocyclocheilus anshuiensis | reverse complement strand
ACAATATCTCAAGTCTCCACTGACAGATCCAAAAAGAGAGTGCTGGAAAAACACACCAAAAACTGCATAGCACATGACGTTTCATTAAATGCACATACTTCATTCTTGAAAATAAATCATAAAGCTGTCACAAGATTAATGGAGATTTCAAAATTTCACTTTTTATTGGCCAATATTTCTCATCTGTCATCAATGCAGATTTACTCACATGGAGAACTCAGAGAAGCTGGGGACAGGGAAATGCTGTCTAGATGGCAGGCCAACCCTGCTTAAAAATTAAAAATTCATAAAATTCCTCTATGACTCACATGGGAAAGTTGAGAGGAGGACATTTATTTCTCTTGACTCTTGCATGAATTTAATGCACCATCAAACACATTATATACAACTTGAGATTAAGGTATTGGTGTGCTCTTAGTCATCATTATTATAATAACGAACTGTCTGAAATCCTTTGAAGTGATCCTGACTGTGACCCTCTATGAAAGTTATAGCTGAAAAATGGAAAGGTATTATTTCTTTATTTTTTGAGTGCAGATAAGATAAAATCACCAGCAGTGTTTTATATTGTATTTACATTACAAAAAGAAAAGCTCATAAGCTACTATTCCATATATTTAAAAAAATGTATTACAATGATAGAAACCTGCGGGTAGATGCTATAACTGCATAACAGACAAAAATCATATTTTTCATCATCCTTCTCTTTCATCATCATCTTTTTTTAATTTAATCTATATTCATTGAGAAGCATTTAAAAGTAGCCATTTGTTCTGCCTGAATAAAAATGACTTCTATAGTAAATGACTCATTAAATTAACATACAATATGAAAGGCTTAAAGACAGTGTTTGTGTTTGAATTCATCTAAACACACACACACACACACACACACACACTCAGGTTTGTTTTTATGGTTTATGGGGACTCTCCATAGGCGTAATGGTTTTTATTCTGTACAAACCGTATTTTCTATTGCCCTACACCAACCCTACCCCTAAACCTACCCCTCACAGGAAACTTTCTGCATTTTTAGATTTTCAAAAAAACTAATTCTGAATTATTTATAAGCCTTTTGAATTACAGGGACACTGAAAATGTCCTCATAAATCACCTTCTCGTTGTAATACCTATGTCATACCCATGTTATTATACAAAATTGTGTCCTCATAAACCACATAAACATAAACACACACACACACACACACACACACACACACACACACACACACACACACACAC
>NW_015551067.1:112256-126529 GCF_001515605.1 Sinocyclocheilus anshuiensis | reverse complement strand
TCCATAGGCGTAATGGTTTTTATACTGTACAAACTGTATTTTCTATTGCCCTACACCAACCCTTCACCTAAACCTACCCCTTTACAGGAAACTTTCTGCATTTGTACAATTTAAAAAAAAAATTTGTTTACTTTATTTTTATACCAGTTTTACAAAAGAGGATTAAAGTGCAAATTAATGTTTTATGAATGAACATTAACAATGAACATTTTTAGATTTTACCTTGACTTAGATGAAATGCTATATAAATGTTCTGTTAGTTTGTGAGAACTAACGCATCAGCTATTAAAAAACTTAAAATAAATTGGACCCTTTAAATGGTTTTACATTTGGCCCCAACTTTTTATTGTCATTTACAGATATTGGGTTTATCTGTATTATTATATATATATGAAGAGTTCATTTGCAAAAACCGATAACTTATTTTTCAGAAATCACGTTTTTTTAATTGCGCATTCCATGTAATATCAATCAAACTGCAGTTGGGTTGTTTTGATTAAGTAATAATAACTTAAACAAATACAGGTAATTTACCAAATTAAAGTTAACTGATAGTATGTTTTTTTTTACATATTAAAAGTTTGTTTTTATAGCAAAAGCAGATAACTCAGTCGTTTTTTGGCAACATATGTCACAAAAACACACACACACACACACACACACACACACACACACACACACACACACACAATTATATCAATGCTACATTTCATAATGCATCCAAAATAATGTATAAAATAACTTGGATATGTTGAGTAGTACTTGAATATATACTGATCTTGAAAAGATTCATTATGATATTAAACAATGTCAAAAGTCAAATGTGGCTTGGCTGAAAGGTCCAACTCCTGAAAGCCTTTCTCTTTGAGCTGTTTTTGACTCGTGCTTGAACTTCTGCTATACTGCATCACCTTTAATCCCACAACAGAGATGGCACCAAAAGAATATGTATTTCATATATTTCTGGTAATACCAAGATTTTATTAAGTAATTGTTCTTTTTAACTGTTAAATATGAGACAGTTTCATTAAAGGCAGAAAGAAATGTGAGAGCTATAATGACAATAAACACAGTTTAGAAACGGACTGAGCCAAGTCGTCATCAGCCGAGCTTGAAGCCCACAGTCCTGTCATCTGAGGTAAATAATTAATACGATTCAGTTTGAGAAAGGGTTGAATTTCAAGTAGGGAGTGGGCTGAGAGGAATGGAGTTTGTTTTGAGAGTGTGTCAGAGAATCTCTCCGAAGGTTGAAGATGGTTCCTGTCGGGAAGCACAGATCATTTATTGTGACTTCATTTGCACAGAGAATGAGAAATCTCTTTCATTGCACTGTGCTATGGTGACGGCGTATGAATCTCAATACTTCAGCTTGTTAAAAACAGGCCTTTCATGAGTCGAAGTTATGGGCTGCAGAAATACAGAATAAAAAGACAGGCAACTTTTCAAGCCGTGCTGACTTTACCAAATAAATATTCAAGAGCATGTTTCTTCTGAATAAAAACATTCAGTGCATTCAGCTGAAATTATGGTGATACCCTACTTCAGTTAAAATAATTACTCCTTCCACGTATTTCCATTCAGACACGACTGATTGAATTGGAAGTACAATAGGTTGCCTCTATTATGACAATTTTGTGCTGTGTAACTGTATCCCCATCAAGATTAGTGAATAATTACTGCATTCTCATGGGAAAGCAACGCTTGATGTTGCCTGCCGTTATTTGTACCTTAGTATTAAGATGTGTTAATCACAGTGGCTCACAGATGGCAACAGATTGAGCCTTTACTAGTGGGAATGGCTATAACAGAAAAGATAAGAAAAGACCCATTGCTGTTCTGTTCATCAGACTACTGAAGGCCTAAATGGGCCAATATTCCCCAAATGTGAAAAATGAGATTTTTCTCTCATAGATGTGTCATATTCACTTTAGGAGCTCATACACTTTCCTTTCTCTATGCCACAGCTCACTGCTTTCCGTTCAGTAATCCACCCTGACAAACAGAAAGAGGTACAAGACACAGAGATTGTTTTTCCTCAAGCCTTTTGAATTCCACGAATCCTGAAAGAGACGTTCTATAAATCATTTCACTGATGTAAACAGACTCCAGCAGAGTCATTACACAGACATATGGAGAAAAACAAGACAATCAGAGGAACGTTTCAGAGCATAGGATGTTGTTATGTATAGTTTAGGCACTAATATAATAATTGTTATATTCAATAATGATTTTCACTGTAAAAACATTAGCAGGAATATTTTTTGTATCAACAAGGCTACATTTATTTGATAAAAAATACAGTAAAAACAGCAATATTCTGAAATAATATTTAGTATTATAATATTTTATTGATATTTATTAATACTACTATTATTATTGTCACAGTTACGTTCAGTTTGCTTTCATCACGTGTTGCTTTGTTTGAGTTCCCGCCAATCATCTGTTTCCATGGACACTAACCAGTCATCACAGCTGATCATCATTTAGTTCGTCACCACCATGTATTTAGTTCCTCCATATTGACTCTGTGTGGTTTGTTTGTTGTTTGTGTAGATGTTTACACACTGTTATGGCTTATCGCCTGCTTGTGGATTAAACCTAGCTAGTATTTTTGAACCTGCCTTCATTTGTCTTCATCTTCGTCATTTGGTGACAGAACAACCGACCTAAAATGAATTATGCAGCGTTATTTTCTGTTATTGCTCGTGAGAGCTGGTACATTTTGAGCCCACAACATCAGTGGCCTAGGGTATATTGGTGGAAATTTAGACTGTGGACTGGCTGATGGATTTCAGTGCCGAGATATTGTCTCCCACCATATCCCACCCCATTGCTGTTTTTTCATCGCTATTTTTAGACAGCACTATGGACTGTATGAACTCTTTATCTGTTTCCTCTGAACCGTCATCGCTGTTTTTAGACAGCACAGACACTTGCATGGACAAAGTATTATTACCTTCGACCCTGTCTAATCTACATCTGCCTCCGTCACCGCTCTGCTCAGCCAGTCCTCCAGCCCTGCCTCTGCTGGAGTTTTGTAGCCCTTCACCATCTCCTGTTAAGCCAAGCAGTGATGTTGAGCCTCGGGTCCTGCAATCATCATCAGTGCCTTAGCGGGTAGATCCGGTGGCTCCTCTGGCCTCTGATCATTTCGCTCTGTCTCGGCCCATCAACCTGTCGGCTCTGCCTTGGCTCCTCCCACCTTCAGCTCCACCAGACACCCTCGGTCTTACGGCTCCACCTGGTTCCCTCATCCCACCGGCGCCCCCTTGGTCAGTCGTCACTCTACCTCTGCCACGGTGTTGTGGATCTTCCGCTACGCTCTGTTCCTCCACCCCTCCGGCTGCAGCGGGCTTCTCATTCCCTTCGTGTATGCCTCAGTCCTCCATCACACCGGCATCACCTCAGGCCTCGGGCAGTCTGGCTTCACCACAGACGATCGTCGCTGTGGTATCGCCTAGGCCTCATGTGCTTCCTGTCGCTCTGCTCCATCGACGCTTCATCTGCGCATTGGAATCTAACGGCTCCACCTTTGTCGGTCGTCCCCCTGTCGACATCAGCCTCCACGCCACCCTGGCTCCTTCCTCCCTCATCTCCACCGTGGGCTGTCATCTCTGGGATCTGGGTCTGTGCCATTGGACATCCACCATCATCGTCGGCGGGGTCTAGTCATCGTTTGTCTGTCACCCCTCCTCCGTTGCTGCTGACCACCTTCCCTTCACCGTCCCCTGTTACCATCCCTGCTCCACTCCTTCATCCACCGCCAAAGCCCACTCCGTCCCTCCCTTTGATGTTTTGTTACGGCACGAGGTCGCGTCTGGCCAGAGCGGGGAGTACTGTCACAGTTCAGTTCAGTTTGCCTTAGTTTTCATGGACACTTAATTTGTTTTCATTCATCACATGTGTTCCTTTGTTTGAGTTCCCACCAATCATCTGTTTCCATGGACACTAACCAGTCATCACAGCTGATCATCATTTAGTTCGTCACCACCATGTATTTAGTTCCTTCCTATTCACTCTATGTGGGTCGGTTGTTGTTTGTGTGGCTGTTTACACACTGTTACGCCTTATTGCCTGCTTGTGGATTAAACTTCGTTAGTATTTTTTAACCTGCCTTTGTCTGCCTTCATCATCTGGTGACAATTATAATAACACTTTTTAGTTTACTTTTTAATTAATACAAAATTCTTGAAATTATATATTATTCTCTCTCTGAGAAATATTTTATGTTCACCAAGTCTCCATTTATTTAATAAAAAATAATATTGTGTCAAGATTCTTTGATAAATATATAGTTCAGATGTATATCTGTACTGTAACTTTTTTTTAATCAATTTAATGAATCCTTGCTGAGCATCAGTTCCTTTTCTTACAAAGCAGTGTGTGTATACATATACATAATGAGATAATTAGATTTATTTTTATAAGAATTATGTATATATCATTTTAATGATTTTGTATTAATTAAAATAAAAAGAATTAAAAATGGGTGTTATAATATTAATGTTTAAAATATTAATTAAATATTAATTATTAATTAAAATGATTACAATTTCTCCAGATAGTGTAAGTTACAAAATCTACCAGCAGGGCCTAACAGGGTCATGTTAACCAGCCAGACTTTGACCCCTTGGTTTCTCCACACAAAATCAGCCTGTCTGGTACTTTGATAGCTGCATCATCTCATGCTGAGATCAAATGATCATAAACCCTTGCATGGGACATCCATTTACTGCAATAATATTTACTCTGTTAACTACACCTATGTGCATTCAACCTAAAATCCAATGCAACTATTTGCACAGTCAGAAGGTACCGTATTTCCACTATTGCAGAGTCATCGTGAGTTTGATATTTCTGTCTGAAATAAAGATTCCTTCTCCTCTTATGTTTTTAGTGCTACAACATATAAAAACAAGAGAAGTTTGGCCTGCTGTGTTGCTACCTGCTCAAAATTCTGCAAAGTGTTTCGGTTTCTTCCTGTTTCTGTTCGGATCACTGAAATAAAACATGCAGTTCCAGTTCAGTGTTTGCTCTAGTTCTGGTAGCATCAGGCCTGAAAAATTTCCTCTGAGAAAGCAAAATATTTATGTTTAGTCCAATTCTACAAGCCCACTTTACAGATTCACACTCAAAACTATTTACCACTTAGACCTTGTAAAAACAAACCTGTCACAACTGACAGATTTTCTGTTGTTTTCACGTGTCATTCAAGGGTAGGTTTTTCTTAAAAAGTTAATACCACAATAATAGATCACAATGGAAGATATTTATTAAAATAATTGCATAGTGTCATCATACAGGAATGGCTGTAAAGAAAACTGGTGGAAATGTGTGCAGAATCAGAATCTCTGTCTGTCCAAAAGTAGTTAGGGATCATTGATATAACTAAAAATAGCATGAACACACAATTCAGAAGGTCAGTGAACAAAGTGGGGGTGAACCATGGTCATACGTTTTGAAGCACAGACTAGCGCTGCAGTAGTCTTTTTATAAAGCCTGCATTACATTGAGACAGCCACATAAAACGATCTGCACAAACAGTGAATTCTCAGAATCAACCATGATACGATCAGCATGTGTTTAAATCTGTTAGTGATCTTGTTTGCCAGTTGTATGTGTAATTTAATTTGTTAAGTGAGTAATTAGGTATTGCAGATCTTCGATTCAGAGCTCTTTAATCTCTCAGTAATCTGTCTTTCTTATCGTTGACAGAAGAACCAGTCCAGTTAAGCCGGACCACATCAATTACCAAGATAAAATTTAATTTCAATGAGTTCATTTGTCTTAATTAACAAACAGTTAACAGAGAAAAAAAGAGGATGGAAAAGTCGACCATGAATATTACATGAATACTAAAAAAAACAGCTTGCATAAGTTTACATAAATTTTTTAAAATGTCATAAACTAGCAGCAATCACAACAAAACAGTCACTGATGAATAATGAATGTGTGATTTTTTTTCAATCTGTTCTGACATTGACAACACCATGGGCAATGGCACTATTGGCGCTTTTCCACTGCATGGTACGGCTCGGTACGGCTCACTTTTGGGGGGTTTTCCACTGTGTATAGTACCTAGTACCTGGAACTTTTTTTAGTACTGCCTCGGTTGAGGTTCCAAGTGAGCCATCCAGATACTAAAATGGGATGTGTAAACACTGCAGATAACCGATTGGTCACATGGAATCGTCACTACCAGCGTCATTGGATTTGAGACACCAGACACCAAACCCACTAGATATAAATAGTCAGCAACAGCCACCCTAGTAACATTTGTTTGCACAACTTTTTTAAATGACTTGCTTTAAACGACCATCGCACGCAACTTGAAAAAAGAAATGGCGGTATTGTGGTCAGCAGGCGAGGTGGCAGCGCAACTATAAAGATCAGACTATAATCCCAACCCCTCTTATGGATTTGAAACCAATAATTTGTTCCTATGTTAATAACAAATGGAAAACAGAGTGGGATCTATATACAATGAATAAACTCTATGAAATTAAGCCCATAGTTGGAAAAATAAATTTCTATCAATTTTCTAACCGATGGGACCAGTTTGTTTATACCCACTGCAGAATAGATTCCAGGATGACACAGGAGTCAGCTGCAGGAATGCTAATCACTACACTTTAGACAGTTAATAATGCCAATTATTTACATATTTTCATTGTTTCTCACTGAAGCAAAAATAAACAGGATATTCTCATGATTCTAAAGAATAACAAATGTTTAAATGTGCAACTTTCTTGAAGTCTATGCATAAAATGTCCCTACATGACAGCTATCATTGAATTAGATTTCATTTTAAAAACTGTAATGTCCACCCAGTTGGCCCACTGAAGGTATCTAATGGTGGCTGAAGGTTTTCTGCACATTCGGTCTTTTTGGTGCGCAAGTATTTTAATTTCAATTCTAATCTGACTCCATTTTATTATGACCTCGAATTTAGTTTGAAATGCAAACTGGTCGTTTGTCCATATCTAAACATTATCCTGACACTTGATTATTCTAGTTAACTCTTAGTTAACTCTTTGTTCTTATTGTACTCATTCATTTGGATTCTGGCACCGGCCGTTAACGGACCTCACGGTCACATACTCATCAGTCTTGTTCATTAGACAGAGGTAATTGACTAATACTTTTAGATGGCCGCTTCTATGCTTGCTCGTTCTAAAAGTACTTTTGTTTAGTCCCCATAGATCTGTACACACTTGAATAAAGCAACATTATCTGAGTCAGAGGTCATGACCACAATATTGTAGATATAACCCAACCAACATTACTTTCTCTGATAGTAGTAGCTTTGGTTTGGTCGTGCCATGGTTTCCCATGTACACTTACCTAGAGTAACATTACAGTAAACAGAGGTTAGGCTCAGCCTATTTAGGTTGGTTGAACAACACTCAGATAACCTAAACAGAAATTCCCTTTTAGCCCTTGTAGTCTAAGTACACTTGAACTAATACCAAGTGTTAGCCGGATCTCTAAAGATCCAGTTGGTGTGCCCTATGCTCCATTTCAACTGGATTTTAGTCTGTTAACCTGATGCAGAAATGTGGTAATAAAAATACAACATAATCTACTAGTCAATCATTTCAGAGTAAACGGAATCAATTCAAATATAACAATTTATTATCAGCCAGGTATATATGCATTATGGCAATTACATAGTCAATTCAGAGATATTAAACCAAATAGATACAAGACATCAAATTCTCAAAGATAAATCTAAGAGCAAAGGATGCATACCTGATTTAAGAAAGATACATAGCATGGAGTGTGTGGACACACTCTACACCGCGGTCTCATTGGCTACAGAAGCGCCCTGATCCTCTTGCCACTTTCACTTAAGTACTCAGACCAGGACAAATATCCTCCGAATGGAGGCAGGAACTAACAATTGGAATTTGCATTGATCAAGTCCTAGACATGGAGAGTTTACACTTTTTGAGGGCATGGTAATTTGCATGAAAGTCACTGGGAAAGGGCACACTCACATCTTCATTATGCGATGGCGCCGCAGACGGCAGCCTCAGTGTTTGGCTCTCCAGTGTTTGTACTGTTTTTGTTAGTTTTTCCTGTTTTTTGTTTCTCAAACACGATCAGTTTTACCAGGGATGAGCTGCTGAACATTCGGCAGAACACACCACACAATCCTCTACCGGATTTCGTTTTTTCGGACGTTTTGCTGAACGTTGTAGTCGGCGGAGCTGCTGCGCTGATCAAGCGCTTCAGGACGCGCAGACGGGGGAAGAGAGACGGCGTGCTTGTGAAGCTCAAGAAGCATGGATTCAGAACGCCGTTGCCCAGCATCCATATGGCGAGAATTTTCATTTTTGGGTGAACTATTTCATTTTTGGTGCCCCCCTGCCTACCCTCCAAGAACTGTATACATCCAGAGTGAGTAAAAGGGCTCAGAAAATCACTCTGGATCCATCACATCCAAGCCATCTCCTTTTTGAACTTTTGCCATCTGGTCGGCATTACAGAGCACCGAATACCAGGACAGTCTGGCACAAGAACAGTTTCTTTCCCCAGGCAATCTACCTCATGAACAGTTAATGTTCTCCCATTGTGCAATTATAGTACAGTATGTGCAATAACCTTATACTTATTTATCACCCTAAACCCTAGTACATCCCTACAACTTATTTTATTTTATTCTATTCCTACTCCATCTATAGCACACCTGTACATACAATTTATTCTTTTTTTTGTGGTTTATATTTATGCATGTGTATTTTATTCACATCTCATTTTTATTATCTGTGTGTTATTGTTGTCTCCGTGTACTGGAAGCTTGTGACACTATAACAAATTCCTTGTATGTGCAAACATACTTGGCAATAAAGCTCTTTCTGATTCTGATTCTGATTATCTTTCAGTTTACTCCTTGTATAATTGAGACCATTGTAGCAGTCGCACTGAGACATTTCATTTCAAAAGAGTCCAGAGTGATGCTATGGGTCAGCATGTGTGCAATGTGGACATAATGAGTATGAGGGGGAAAATAAAACGTCCAATAAGCAGTCCCTGTTCAAGCCATGAAACAAACCAAAACCTTTAAAAAAAGTCTAAAAAACCTAAAACATGTAGTATGAGGTGGAAAAAAGAGAATAAACGATATAGACAAAACAAAAGATACACAGCACCAATTAAATGCATCCAGGCAAACAACTGAAATGTGAGCAAAAGCTAAGCTGAATAGAGTTGAGTGCACCTGTGAGAATGTGATCTATCGTGCGACCTAAAATATTATTTTTCATATTTAAGTTGCATGAAGATTGGCGTAATATGTGCTTGTCTAAAACGCTGTGCTGGAAATAACCCATTTAACCCAGATAAACTACTTTAAAATAAAAGATCTATCATCACTTACCATCCATATGTTGCTAAAACACTGATTCTTTCCTCATCATAAAAACAAAACAAAAATAAACATAAGGAGTTATTATAAAAATATCAAAGCTGTTGTCTTTTCCATTCAAATAAAAATGTGTGCTGTCAAGTACAGTAGCAGTTTTGCTTGATTTATTAAAAAAAGAAAAATCTATGAATATATAGTATAAAAATATAAGATAATATAATAATAATATATAATAATAATAATAATAATAATATAGATGTCACAGAGTCACCAGCAACGCCATATCCTTCAGCTCCACCCAGTTGTTTACAATCACCAGAATTCTGATGCACTTCTCCTGTCAGCACTCATCAGTCTCAGTATTTAGCCACTTTCCCATCACCACCTCAGTGTCTGGTCTTGTTGTTCACTAGCATGCATCAACTTACCTGGCTGCTTACCTGCTCTACCTACCGGTTCGTGTATCGTTCCCAGTCATCTGCCATCATCTTCTGTCTTCATCCCAGCAGGTTGTCTCAGCCTTATCCTGCAAAGAGACCCACAGTGACTATTCAGTTAAGTCTATGCTCAAGATTCTCAGCCATATTATCTCACCTGTGATCATCCCTCTCCTGAAGCCTGTAATAAAGTTCTGTCAGACCGTCATTTACCTGTGTTGTCTCCTTCTGTTTGCTGAAAATAGAGATTTTACATGTATATGATGAATTATTAACGTTTTCATTATTTTTAGGGCAAGGACGGCTACGACCACCAACTCAAAAATTACTAACTAACTACAGATGTTTTAAAGATTTGTGTGAACTCTTCCTATAGTACAGGAAAAATGGCTTTGTTATAGCTCAAACGGTTAAATAGGAATCCATTGTTTAATGCAAGTCTTTTTCTTGCGACAATTCACATTCAGTGTAAACAGGTCTTAAATCAAAGCAATGGGTCCGGGCTCTAAGACTCAATTAAATCAAGAGCTCAGGTGAAATTCAGGTGAAACTCAGGTGAAGCTCCTGTTTATACCTGCAAGGGTACAATCATAAAGCATGCTTTTGCTCGGTGCTTACCTTCAAAATGAATTCTGTTTCTTCACCATTCCACAGACCTATCATATGTGCCTGGATTTCTTGGACTGCAAAGCTGAGATAAGAAAATGCGTTCAAGCTTATTCAAATGGGGAAATTGGTTTTGATCACATTGCTGAGGTTTTTGAGCTGTGGCGAAAAGAACTCCTTAGTGAGTGCTCGCCAGGCACGCCTCCAACTCGATGAAGACATCTTGACTGAGAAAGGATATAAATATCTTCCATTCAGTGAGCTGCAGGTCCTATTCAATGACTAACACAATTATGCTAACACACAAACCTTCATTTGCTTTCATAAGGTCTAGGTTATTCACACGTACATACGTATACAAACACTCATGAACCCACACGCACAGTACCTTGTACCGTGTGTTTTTCATTGATTATACAGGCATTCGTTTCCAAACAGCTCTGCACCTAGACTCCACACTGCTGCATACAAGAAACATAATGCACTCTAACCAGAGCAGATGCTCAGAGACTTGAGTGTGTGCAGCATGATAATGTACTAAACCTTTGTACACCTCTTTGTTGGGAAAAAAATCTCAATTACACGTTCACAAATAGAAGCATGGATGTACAAACAAATACACTTCTCTAAGGCTCCATCTGTGGGAACAAAAAGGCAAAAATCATTGTAAACCGGACTAAACTTCTTTGATACGGCTAGTAATAATTTAATTAAAACTAATAAAGAAAAGTTGTATATAGCAAATTGTCTTGAATATCATCATGCAGACCAAATGGAGGTGTGCATACTGAAACCTTGAGTATGTAGACAGAAAATAGAGTATATTTTCTGTCTACATACTCAAGGTTTCAGTATGCAGGAGACAAATAACTTTTAATGAACTCAGCAAAAGGGTTGTATGAAATGCAATATGCAGTTAACTTGTTAATCTTACAGCAATGTGCCATAGGATAAATGTAAGATTAATGTCACGAATCAATTTCAGTTAGAACTAGAGGCAATAATGTCATACCGAGTACATATGTGTCCTTTTCTTAGGAATACAGAAAGCATCACTTTGTGAAAATGAACAGCAAATCTTTTACTCGAGTGAATTTTTGTAAAAAGTTCCATACAGTATTAATCCAAATCAAATGGAAGTCTAAATTTGGTAGGTTTAATCAACAATTTTGCATGTGCAGTTTACATTTTGCTTAAATCTTTACGTTTTGCTAAACAACGCTCATACTGTACAGCTCGTTCTGCTTGGATTTTGTGTAACCTAAGATGTTTGTCATATTTCCTGTTTACCACCTGCAACCTACAGGTTTTACCAACAACTTCTGCTTGAGTGATACACTAACATCACTACTGTTGTGTGCTTGACTTGTGAATATGATGTCATCAGCAGTGTTGGGGGTAACGCATTACAAGTAACGCGAGTTACGCAGATTTTAAAAGTAACGCAAAAGTAACGCAACGCATTACTTTCCATAAAAAGTAACTAAGTAACGTAATTAGTTACTTTTTTATGGAGTAACACAATATTGTAATGCATTACTTTTAAAAGTAACTTTCCCCAACACTGGTCATCAGTGCACATACAAACCAAAAGACAAATACAAAAGACAATCACAAGCCTATATAGATATTCTTTACTGCTCTGTAACCTTAATGGATTAATCCATTAAAATCATTATGTTTCCCTATGAAATGTTATTAATCATTTTTTATTAAAGAATATTATTAAATACAAATGATTAAATATATATTAATATTGATGTTCTCCCCATGTTGGTGTGGGTTTTTCCAGGGACCCCAGTGTCTCCCAGAATCCAAAGACATGTAGAATCCCTATGACCAGCAGTTTGGAGAGGATGGATGGATACTAATATTGCTAATTAAAATAAATATAATATGTTGTTAATATTATTAAAAAAATGTTTTTACATTTGCTGAAAGGGCATTTAGAGTAGTGTTATTTTAGCTATTACATTTTTTTTATTAATAATTTGAATATTTATTCAAATATAAATATAAATACATTCATATTTATATTTTCTGTTTTCTTTGTAATTGTAAAGTTTTAGAATATGCTGTATACATACAGTGTGTGTGTGTGTGTGGTATATATATATATATATATATATATATATTATAAATTTCATATTATTTTATTATTTTTTAAATTTTTTTTCAGTTAAAGTTTGTTTTATTTCAAGTAACAGATTAAATGCAGGTGTTAATTATACTAGTTTTGTCCTCGGTTGTGCTCTCCACAACCGACTGCAAAGAATGAATGAGCCATTGAAAATCAATAACAGGCCATTCAAATACTTTTGACCAAAAGCAGATTTTGTCAATCTCATGTCAATGAGACCTAAATTTGGTGAGTGTACACCCATATTGTGATGAGAAGATAAGGGTTTCTGAAAGGTTATCCAGATGTTAAGGGAATTTCTACAGTCCATTCTATCCTTCCTCTAAAACAACTATGATAAGCATTGACTGAGTGCTTCTTTTGTCCTTTTCGTGCGATGGCAGCCAATGGGAATTAGCTGCATGTGATTACTCGCTCCTCTTGATAACCATGTGCTTCTGTTTTGTTGGCAGGCCAGGGTAATGGCAAAACACACTCCGAGGGCTAACCCTCACACACTTGCATGCACATCCAGTCTTGCCAGTGTAGCAGAATATTATGCAGTATGAATCAATGTGGTGCAGTTGGCTGTAAATTCACAGATGTGCTCCTACCATTTCATGGATCAGCTCAAAGTAATGGCAGCTATCATTAAATGTGACATGTGGCCACCCCACTACACGGTGCAGTGACACTGGGATTTTTTCAGACCTGTAGGTCTGAGCACTCTGGCCACAGCTGCACAGCAAGAGAAATGTTAATATAGCAAGAAACGTAAAAACAATGATAGAGTGAAACGACCATAAGAATTAAAGGAATAGTTCACCCAAAAATGAAAATTTGTTGAAAATGCACTCACCCTCAGGCCATCCAAGGTCTAGATAAGTTTGTTTCTTCATCAGAACAGATTTGTAGAAATGTAGCATTACATCACTTGCTCACCAATGGATCCTCTGCAGTAAATGGGTGCCGTCAGAATGAGAGCCCAAACAGCTGATAAAAATATAAGAATGATCCAGAAGTATTCCACACAACTGTCCATCAGTTAGCGTCTTGTGAAGTAAAAAGCTGCGTTCAATGTTTTTTTTTTTGGTGTTTTTGCCTTTATTGTGATAAAACTGTATTTTGACAGAAAGCAAAGTGGGAGAGAGAGGGGGGAACAGGATCAGGAAATGTCCGCTAGCCAGGACTCGAACTCGGGATGCCCGAAGCGAAACACCGCTATATGTCAGCATGCTGCCCACGAGGCTATTGGCGCCAACTGCGTTCGATGTTTTAACTTAAAACTGTTGCTTCTGGTTAAAATACAAGCCCTCTATTTATAATATTGCTCCAGTTAAAAAGTCATCTTGTCTGAATCAGGAGAGAAATATGCACAGATCAAGCAAAAACAGTCCAAAACAGATCTAAACAAATATGTCAATGGATTTTGATGGTGGAGGACAACAGGGGATGGACTTTTTCACTGGTGGATTATGGATTATGGACTGGCATTTTGTCCAGAAGCGGAGGTTTAAAGTTAAAATCGATGTTAATTGATGGACTGTAATTACTTGTGGATAATTGTGATGTTTTTATCAACTGTTTGGATTCTTATTCTGACGGCACCCATTCACTGTAGAGGATCTGTTGGTGAGCAAGTGATCCCTTACCAAAAAGAAGTAGCTGTACTTCAAGTTTATTTTATTAAGTTTACTCAAGTAAAGTTCAAGTATATTTTTAAGTATACTTTATGTAGTAA
>NW_015551067.1:105586-111935 GCF_001515605.1 Sinocyclocheilus anshuiensis | reverse complement strand
CCTCTTTCTAATATATAAAAGTATGCTTTTACGTATACTTTAAGTATAACAGTAGTAAACTTTGAGTACTAGTTTTTAGTTTGTACTGCAACTATACTAAAAGTGAACTTATAGGTATACTGACAGTTTACTAATTAAATACTTGTAGCATTTTTAGTACACTTTGAATTATTGTCTCAGTAAACTACTAGTTTAGTAGTTATATACTCGTAAGTTTTCTTTAAGTTAACTTTACATCATACTTTAAGTATACTATTATGTCCTTATTTAGGTATTAAATTGTGTATATTTGTTATATGAATATCTGAACATACAAAACATCAAAAGAAAGAACAGGGTATCTGCTTGTAAACAAAAACATTTTATTCTAGCTTCATGCATTCTTTTTTATAAACACTTGAATGCGGGTAAGTTTCATAAATAAATAAAAAATATAAATAAATAAATAAACAACATTTTGAACAAAAAGCTGAAAAAAGACTATGAATTGGATTCAGAATGATAATCAAAATGTACATCGATGTAGTCGATCAACACCCCAAATCTCTTCATGGGTACACAGTTTTGATGCTGCTTTATGTCTGATGATAGTGTTAGATTACGTGTGGAAGCATCTGTTGTTTCAGTTTCTTCTTCACTTGTGTTTTGGAAATTCTGTACAGAAGATGTGTAATAGTGCCCCCTACCATATAACAATGAAAACATGGATTCCTCGAGCACAAGTATAGCTCAGATATATTTAGAATGAATAAGTCAAGTATACTTAAATGTCATTTTAAGTATATTTCTGAGAAGTACATAAAGCACATTTCTGAAAAAGTAGACTGAAAGTATACTTTCCTACTTTTAGTTTAAAAGAAGTACACTAACAGCACACTTGAATAAACTTATTTTTCATAAGGGATGTAATGCTACATTTCTCTAAATCTGTTACAATGAAGAAACAAATTCCTCTACATTCCGGATGGCCTGAGGGTGAGTAAATTTTCAGCAAATTTAAATTTTTGGGTCAACTATTACTTTAATTAGACTAATTAGGTTAAAAAGTATTACAACAGTATGTATCCGAAATACATTACCCATTGGACAACACAAACAAAATGTAAGGCTATCTGGCCCTAAAAAGATCTGTAGATTGTGAAAGATGGACTGTCTAAATACTATAGAAACAGGCAAACACAGGAACATGGGTGCTACAGGAAGTAAGGCTGTGTCCATGAAATCAAGACAGAGCTGCGTTTTTGGACAGAATGTACACAATACACACAACAGTAAACAACTGCCCTTCCTTTTCGGAGAACCCAAGGACGACCATGTTACAGTACACTATGTCCCTACATGCCATAGTCTGAGAACTCTGGCTTTGCTCCCTGTGTTGTTCATTATTATCACTGTCATTGGGCACATTGGCACATTTAGTCTCATTCTTCATTGTTCTTGATAACTGTTTTAATATTACTTTTTTTATTTATTTAAATCCTATAATTTCTTCACCCTCATGTTGTTCCAAACCTGTATGACTATCCTTTTTCTCTGGAACACAAAAGAATCAATATCTGCTTGGATGAATTCAGTACACTATGACTCACTTTAATGTTTAAAGTAAAGAGTGTCAGTTAAATGTCCATGTGGCTGGCTGATATTTTTCTGATGTGCTCTGATTGGTTTTGATGAATAATAACCTGTCAGACCTGTGTTCCTGTTGTGTTGTGTTTTGCTCCCCATGTGCTCCCCGTGACCCAGTTTCTCCCATGTCTGATTGTGTTCATTTGATTCACCTGTGTTCCCCTGATTATCCTCGTTTAGTTCCAGTTAAGCCCAGTGTTTTCCTGTGTCTAGCATCCAGTGTTCTACATCGATGTGCTATGTGTGTCTCCAGCCAGCCCTGTGTTACCTTTTGTTTAGATCATTAAAGACTGTTGTTTGTAATTCTTCCACGTCTCCGCGCTTCTTCGTCTCCTCACAGTAGCAGTGTGTGACATAACCTGATTTTGAACCAATTTTATTTGTAAAACTATGCAGATGCTTCACACTCCCGTCCAGTAGGCAGTGGAAATGTTTACCTGCTTCCTCTGGAGTTCATACTTTCTATTTTGAATTCACCCAAATTCACTGTTAAAAAAATAATGAAGTAAATAATTAATTTACTTCATTCAATTTTTATTTATGTTAAAACAAGCGGCAGCTGTGGTTGCTTTAAATTACAGGGGAAAAAAAGCATTTCATTCACTGATATAATGTTAATATACCTGTTAATACACTGAACATAATTATAAACGCAACACTTTTGTTTTTGCCCCCATTTTTCATGAGCTGAACTCAAAGATCTAAGACTTTTTCTATGTACACAAAAGGCCTATTTCTCTCAAATATTGTTCACAAATCTGTCTAAATCTGTTAGTGAGCACTTCTCCTTTGCCGAGATAATCCATCCACCTCACAGGTGTGGCATATCAAGATGCTGATTAGACAGCATGATGGGGGGGGTCCGAAAACCACAGTATCTGGTGTGACCACCATTTGCCTCACGCAGTGCAACCTCAAAACTTGCGACATCTGTGGCATTGTGCTGTGTGATAAAACTGCACATTTTAGAGTGGCCTTTTATTGTGGCCAGCCTAAGGCACACCTGTGCAATAATCATGCTGTCTAATCAGCATCTTGATATGCCACACCTGTGCGGTGGATGGATTATCTCGGCAAAGGAGAAGTGCTCACTAACACAGATTTAGACAGATTTGTGAACAATATTTGAGAGAAATAGGCCTTTTATGTACATAGAAAAAGTCTTAGATCTTTGAGTTCAGCTCATGAAAAATGGGGGCAAAAACAAAAGTGTTGCATTTATAATTTTGTTCAGTGTATATTGATAGACTAATATCTGTTTTGTACATATGTAATACATAGACAACCACCAAAAACAGGTGGTGATGAGAAAGTCACATGATGAATCAAAGCTCAGTAGCTTTTCCAGAAGCTGAGGAGAGGGTTCACACAGTGTCATTCACACACACACTAAACACCATCATGGTAACACACATGATACTGAGATAATGCAATAAACATTAATTTAACAACACTAGATGTAACTTGAAACCCTAATGTACATAACTCATAAGAAAAAAAGGAATAAGTTATTTAAACGAAAAACATCAAATGTAAAGTGTTACGCAGGGAATTCTGGGAATGTCAGCTTATGGGAATGTCAATTTTCACTATATAGTAAGAAAAGTTACTGTTAACCAATTAATAGGTTTTTACCATAGCATTTTTAGTCTTTTGCAATATTATTTAATTTGATTGATTTTTTCCCTATATTTTATGTTATTATTGTTTACTTTGCAAAGTCTCATTGTACACAGCTACGATACAAATGAAGAGCGATTTTAATGCCAATAACAATCACCCTAAATTGACATTTAAATTGAGACACAGAGAGAACTGACAGAAATTGCAGGTATTTAAACTGAAAAACAAACACATATTCTCAAGGTTAATTAGACCCAATAATAAGTCTCGGCTGTTTTGTCTTTGGCTGAGTATGGTGTAGTAATTATAGGGGAGCTTTTATGTTATTGTGTAGGTACTAGCATTTCCCTCCCACACGTAATAACACCTCACACTGCAGGATACAAATATGCAATCAGTCAAACATTGTAATTTAAACTCACACTTCAACTTTAATTTAAGTTCATACTTGCAGTTGTTCCTATAAGTATATATTTGACTTTTCCTCACAGTACACAATTTACATTACCAAGAGATCTGCAACAAACGCACCACTGCAGATTTAAACCAAAACATAACTTGGACGATTTATGAGTTTCTTAAATGCTGCGATCTCAAAAGCCAGTTTTCAACACATTTCACTATATTTGAGAGGACGTTCTAAAAATGTGGCCAGATAATGATTACATGTTTATTAATCAAGTCAGTTTCTTAATGCTAAATATAACCATATACAAGGTAAAAGGAGTCCTGCATACAACCCAGTGCTGTGGCTGAACAATTGAGCATCTGTATTTTATAAATAAGCCCAAGGTAAAATTGTGATTGTGTGGCTGTAATTCTACAATTAAACCACAAATTTTCATCAACAGTCTCTATTCTGTTTACAGCCCATAGAAGTACAACACAAGTGGAGGCTTGTTTTAGACCAGAGGCTCTTGTATTGACTTCACCCCACACTGTCTGAAATGTCAAGCCACTTCAACTTACACCATGCTTCCCTGCTTCCAGGCCTGTCTTCCACTATAAGAAGCATGCATCTAATTACCAAGCAAATAGGAGTATCTTTTTGAATCTTTTAAGATTAAATACATTAGTTCATTCAGGTTCAAGCCATTTTAAAGCTATACTGTATTTAATATTTGAGGACCTTTTTGCCCTAAGATCATTTGAGACATGGTTTTACACTTTGCTAGATTCTGAATATTTAAAAGCCACTTTATGATTTCAAATGTCCATTACCACTTTTTGCATCTTTAAAAAGCCATTTTATAATTTGTACTAGTGAATGATAGGAATTTTACTAACTCTGAAGTTCTGGGTGAGCTGATACTAACAGGGTTTGACTGGTGGAAATTTATTGGTCCTGCAGGTGACGGTCATTGGCAAGGAGGTCTGTAATGACTAGAAAAAACTTTCTCTTTGCATTCGCTCATATTGTCATATTTTTGCTTTTGGGAACTTATCGCCACCTCTGAATAAGAGTACTTTTATACTAAATAGAATATCTATTCCATTAAATCAAAAGCACAACTGCAAGTGTGATATTGTTGTTACAACCATAAATAATTTCCATAAATAATTTAATACTGACATACAGTCCTGCCTCTTTGACTTCATTACAAGTTAATTCTGATGTTGCCAGTTGCTTTGTCTGTTTTTTAGTGAATGCAACACACACAGTCCTGAATGAATTAGTGACCGAATTGGTTGAGTGAATGTTTCAATGACTCATTTGTTCATGCATGAATCATTGGGTGTTTGTCAGTTGGAAGGCTCTGTCTTAATAAGGCGCATCTCAGCTGCCACATCATTGAGCCCCACTGAAAACTGTCTCAATCTGAAGGATCCTGGGAAGGCAGCCTTTGTTTCACACCCTACATTCAGAATATTTTGAAAGAACAAATGTCTCCTTCCTGTCCTCGAAACAACCACAATCTTTTGCACACATTCCAATTCACAAAAAAAGATGGGCAGAAAATGAGGTGAGCTTGCTAGATTTCATTATGAAATGCAAAATAACATGTTTTCAGAGATGAATCCCCAAGTATTTTCTTTTGTTCTGTTGTGAATTATTCACATAATGCTAAACTGCCCTTGAAATAAATCATGGAGAAACCACAAACTCATTCACTGTATTGCATTAATAGAATGTAAGATAAAAATTCTAATTTTTTAATATGAAGTATTTTTCAAAATATATTTTTAGTAGTATTTTCACACTGTGATTGCAGGGGGCAGAAACCTTTATGACATAGCTAAGATGCTGCCTTCAGATTGAGAATCACCTAGTGTTTTGAATGAATCAGTTGAGTGAACAATTCAATAACTCATTCATAAAAGTTGATTTGTTCGTGAATGAAGCAGTTTTTTGAATGAATCAGAAAGACAGGTTCCCCTTCAGGAACTCGAGCTGCGTCGAAGTCGCTTTGGGAACGCCCTTGCGTGACCGCGTTCTGAAAGTGTCAAATCAGTCCAATGGAGTAGCGAGACGTCACGAGCGGGGTGACGTAAGCACCAGAAAGTATAAAAGCGCATCCGGCAGAGCGCAAACCAGCTTCTGCTCTTCAGTAGCGCTCTGTGTATGTGTCTGTTTATTTACTGTTGTCTGTCCGCACAAGCATATATAAAAAACAATCATGAAAAAGTCTATGGCGAGCGAACGGCATTACAAACGCTGTGTTCCTCCCTGCCCACGATATCTGGCGGCGGGGGATACACACGATTTGTGTGTCGTTTGTTTGGGAGCGGAGCATGCACGGTCAGCTCTCGAGGGGGCTGAATGTCATGATTGTGAGCTTCTCCCGCTCCGTGTGCTCTGTTCCTGCCTGGCCATCTTCGATGAAAGCGACCAGGTTTGCGATCCTGCTGGGTCCGGCCCTGCTGCTGCCGGGGCACAGTGGCGGCTGTTATCGTGGGGATCGCAAGTGGATTTAGCAGAGGGATCCGAGACGGGCTCGTCCTTATCTCGGTCCTCACCCGCTAGATCCATGGCCCCCTTTCAGGGTTCGGAAGCCCGCCCCGCGAGAGAGGGCCAGACACTTAATCTATCTTCCTCCGAGGAGGTTGATGTGATGAGCGTCGACACAGAGGAGATTGTGGACTCGCCACCACAGCCCCT
>NW_015551067.1:97104-102902 GCF_001515605.1 Sinocyclocheilus anshuiensis | reverse complement strand
CTCGAGTTCCTGAAGGGGAACGTCTCTAGGTTACGTATGTAACCATGGTTCCCCGAGGGAACGAGACGCTGCGTCTCTTTGCCATACTCCCTGCATCCCTCCAGGCGCTACTTCATCGAAGCTGGTTTGTGCTCTGCCGGATGCGCTTTTATACTTTCTGGTGCTTACGTCACCCCGCTCGTGACGTCTCGCTACTCCATTGGACTGATTTGACACGTGCTTCAGAACGCGGTCACGCAAGGGCGTTCCCAAAGCGACTTCGACGCAGCGTCTCGTTCCCTCGGGGAACCATGGTTACATACGTAACCTAGAGAGGTTTTGTTATTGAATGTATCAGAGTTTTTGAACCAAACAGTTAAATAAGTGATTCAATTACTCACTCACTCATAGACAGTCACCTGCTGGAAAAAGCATGTAACCTGCTAAAAGAGTCGCTCAAGAAATCCCATTACTAATACACGCAGACTGACAATTTGTTTGGAACCATTCAGATTCAAGGACTAGAACTAACTGTTATATAATATATTAACAGATAATTATTTTCAAAATTAGAGGGTACTTTTAAATGGCTGTCTACGGAAAATATGCTTTTTCCTCCCATAATGGTGTCGTTATGGCATCCACCAAAATTAAACCATGCTAGCCAGCCAAAACTTGACATGTTGGTCATTAGAGCTTACAAGGCAGATGAAAAAGGGTAATAGAGTGTGGAAAACTAAGCCTCAGAAAAGACCACAACAACACATACCAACTCAGACATAGGAAGCACATTTTGCCTCACACATACACATTTCATACACACATTTTTACTGTTGCAATCAAGCTGTGTAAAGGGAGCCTTTACTACATTAGAGGCTTTTGTTGAACATAAGGTTACAAAGTTTTCTGCCCACACTTTAACCTGGAGTGTGGCTGGACTGCTCTAGGTAAGAGGTTTGCTCATGAAACCATTATGGTGGCGGATGGTGACATTTGCCACGGATAGCAAGCTCATCTCGCCTAACGTACACCAGAGGGACAGGAAAATCAGACTGACTCCGACAGGGTAGACAGGGTGGAACATGCATGCACACAATGAGAGAGAACAGCTGTGTATAATTCATGTTTCTAACAATGTGACCTTTAGACATACACCATTACACTAAGCCATCCCATACTGAGTGGGCTGTGTCATTTTACAATAGGTCTTTTTCGGTGGATATATAATCCCTGCTGCTTTGAGCGGTCTCTCTGGAGGCTTCACATCTACTGAATGCATTACTGGTACCTCCTTTCAAGATCAAACCCCAAGTCTCCAATCACACCACAACATGCCACTCAAGCGGCTTTCATCTCAGCTTTGTAAGCTGTGGGGTTGCATATCTGATAGCTTAACGGCAACACACATGCGCACACACATGACATAATGGAAGTCTGGCAAATGGATTAAGCTAAAGGCAGTTAAATAAAACAAAAGCATTCTCTTAATATTGACATCAGAAAGCAGGTGGTCTTGATTCCAGCAATGCGAAGGTCGTATGATTGCACTATTTAAAATCTGAATGGATCTATAACGATTAAAGATGGATGAATTTCAAAATATTCAGTTTTACCAAGGGGTCAAGGTTTGGCTGATTAGCATGACCCTGTTAGCTCTTGCTGGTAGATGCCCAAAAGAATCTTCTCTTTCTCCTTTGATGGCCATTCAAAATTAGCTCTGTATTTTGCTGAGCTGCTGTCAGTCTTTTTTCCCCCAGGTATTGTATACCTCCTTGGGTTTTATGTGAGTTTATGCCAGCTAAATGCATCTTTACTTACATTTGTTGAAAACTAACGAAGCCGTGCAAAGGTCAGGCTAATAAAAAAATAAAAAATTAATAATTTCATAAAAATTAATGCTTAAAAAATAAATTCAGTACTATTATTGATTCAGCTATATGACTTGACTAGGAATATAGTGGAGCTGATTCAAAGGCAGACATTGCATGAATTCTGTAATTATGATGCTTGGGGAAACATTTTCCCATATGCCAGATGATGCTAAGATAAGAAGTGGTGAATAGAGCCTAATTATATATTATATAGTAAAGCAAATGCCTGATGGTTCAGGACCCCTTGGAAGTAATTGATTTGAAATTGCCAAGAAAAAATGAAATATGCATAAACAAACAAAACCTTTCCAGTACAAACATCCTTTAGTTAATAATAAATTAGACATAAATACAATACTGTATAATTTAGTGAAACAAAAATTTCTATCCATTTTTTAAACTATATAAAAAAAGAAAAAATCCATTAAAACCATAGAAATTGAACACGTCATAGTTTATGGACTTTTCGTTCAACCCCAAAAAACAACACAATGCATAATTAAAAATATTGGTAATCCCTGTAAAAAATCAATGCAAAAAATTCCTTCACATTAACACAGTACATTGGGCCATATTTCTACACACTTTTCTTAGAGCAGGGGTGTCCAGACTCGGTCCTGGAGGGCCAATGTCCTGCAGAGTTTAGCTCCAACTTGCCTCAACACACTTGTGGCCCGTTGCATGAAGCTAGCTGAACAAACTCTGAGTTTCAGAATAGGTTTAGAGTTGACAAAACCAAACAAATCCAACCTGGTTTAGATCAGGTTCAGCGGGCTCACAAAGCTCGATATAAACGTTATCTGTCAACTCAGAGTTTGGCCCAGAGTTTGTGATTAACTCTAGGGAGTGTGCACCTAAAAGTGTGACACGTGCAGCAAACAGCCAATCAGACGGAATAGAGAGAGCATCAGTTTGATTCACTTCTCATGAGAGTCTGCACAATTCACTTCTCTGCTGAAGATTAAGAGATGTCATTATTAAAAATATAATGAATTTAAATGCATTTACAAGGCAGGAATAAACTGCTGCAGAAGCAAAAGATATAAAATATCTGACTGCAAATAAATCAACTGAATTTAATAATTTATTTAGTTTCACAAAGATCTCAAAAGAAAACACAAGTTTAGTCATTTTAAAAGATTTATGAAAACCTATTTATACTGTATGTATATATTTTAATTCATTTAAATAGAAAGTGTATTAATTTCCAGTTCATATAATAATTATTTGAATATATTATATGAATTATAAATAATTATAATTCATATAATATGAATATAATAAATAATTAGCAGCAAAAGACGGGCAATTTTGTCTCTAAAATTCTTTCACTGTAAACTGCTTTAATTTGGAGCGAGAGATACAGGGGAGTGGCTTTATTGTATCAGATATAATTCATTTTGCTCACAGCTGAATTTGTCCAGTTTGGGTTTGCGATCTCTAACCCATATTAAAACCTGCTCCGGAGTGTAAGTTACCATGGCAGCGAAACCCACTCAAAACCAACCCACCTTCTGGAGCCGAAAACTCAAGAGTTTACTCAAACTAAATGCGAACTTACCTGGGTAAAAACCGAAACCAGCTTTGTCCAACAGACCTCTGCTTGGAAGTCTAGTATGCCTAGTAAGGCCTTGATTAGCTGGTTCAGGTGTGTTTAATTTGGGTTGGAGCTACTGTAAAGCTACTTAATTTGGGTTGGATTACTGTAAAGTTTTGTTTGTTGTTCTCACAACATCTACATTGCTTTCTCCTGCCATTACAGTCATGTATATTTACATATATAATAAACCATTTGATGCATATTAAATGTATTGAACTCAGCGAAAATAGCATCTATTAACCGAAATTTAGGAATATCTGAATCTAGATAGCGCTGTGAATGTTTATATTGTTACCAATGAATGGGACGCTACATTTTATACAAAACCTGTTGGATATTTATCTTCGAATCTATACCTTTTGGCATTAATAAGATTTCCCCAAGAAACAGGCAAGAATGAATAGGCTGTCCTTTCTGTTTTCTGTTCTTTCCGACAACAAAGCACTTGAACACGACAAACTCATAATTACAACTTCAGAAGTGGGAAGTAGGAAGTTTCCGATAGCACATGAAGGCAGCATAAAATCTGCAGGACTGAGTTTGGACACTCCTGTCTTAGAGTGTGGGAAGTAGGCTACTCTGTGTGATCTAGCTGTGAGTAGTATGTAAACTGAATGTATGTTTATCTAAGTACCTCATGGAGAGTACACTGAAACACCTGAAGTGACTGACAGACTGCATGAAGGAGTTGAGGGTGGAGGTTAAATATTCCCCGCTGTCATACTGAGAGATGCTTCAGACTGGAGTGTGAAGATTCTGGGCTGGATGAGAGCCCTGCTCATGACAGTTATATTGATGCTCAGTAACTGAGCTCTGAATTAACACTTCTTTAAGAGCTTTTCATCGGATGAGTGTAAAATGTGGGTAGAAAAAGCGAGCATGCTATTCGTTTTTCAGTGACTTCCAATGTAAAACAAGCTAAACCCATGAAGCTGATAATATGAATGTCATTTACCTAATAAATAGTTGATTTCTTATTTTTTAAAGTCAAATTTCTTTTAAAGCACCTAACTAATTTAAAACCATAAACAAAGACACTTATTTTATTGAAATATTCTAAAAACCTCTTAGTTTGTTTAGTACTAATGTACATGTGAAACTTGCTGAAAATTGCTATTGCTTTTTTGGATAAAACTGTCTGGTAAATGACTTAATGTAAATATTAATCCTATCGTCGTTTTCTGTCACTGCTACACTATCTGATCCCTTTAAAGGCACAAAAACCATAAAATTCTTTTTAAAAAGAAAGTCTGACACATCAAACCAATGTATAATGTATCACGAATTTGGGATTTTAAAGCAATAATCCCTACACTAATCCCTACACTGCCTAAAGAAAGGGCAGTTATCAAATTCCCATCCAAAATTACAGCAGCTCACAGCCAAAAGTAGAGCATGCAGAAATCTTGTCATAAGTCATATGTAGTCTAACCCAAAAAGTTGTCATTATGCCTTTCTTACCAGTTCATTGCTTGGTTGTACTTCTCAACTTGCGAAACAACACAATTCATCATAAGGAACTATTTCTGAGGTAAATGTCTCATAGTAGCCCAAGGCCCTGGAATTAGTCTTACTAAGATGAACTTACTCAGGGTCACAAGGAACAGAGGTGGATAAATGTTAAAATTGTACCTGCATTTTCAGTCACAATTAAAGTGTAAATGAGGGTTAGTCCACTGTACCAAGGAAGGCCTCCAGGATGATGCTAATGATCCTCCAGGCAGAAGCACATTAATTCAATTGAGATATGGGAAATGAAAGTCCTGGGTTATAATTCATTCACTGAATATTTGCTGCTGCAGAATGTGAGGGGGAATCTGTGCACTACTTGTAATGGGCCTTTTACATTGAATAAAATGAAAGGCAATGGATGAGGGACTGTGTGTAAGCAACCATTGAATAAAATTGTTTACCATATTGTTGGTTTTTAGTAGTAATTGTGGTAAACATATTCACATACTTCAACATCTTTAATATGGGGTAATATGGGTGTTTCTTCAGATCTGGTTATATGTGTTTTTTTTTTGTTATATGAAGATTACAATAAAAACTTTCAAATGCATTTTAAAACTTGTTTTTGTCTCAGATCCAGATTTTAAATCAGAATCAGAATCAGAATCAGAAAGAGCTTTATTGCCAAGTATGTTTGCACATACAAGGAATTTGTTATAGTGTCACAAAACAAAAACAGTACAAACACTGGAGAGCCAAACACTGAGGCTGCCGTCTGCGGCGCCATCGCATTTACATATCTTGAACTATGAATATATGTATATAAATCTATATACATATATTCGTATATATATCTATATATTTATCTATATAAATCTTGAACTACGAATATATGT
>NW_015551067.1:95451-96939 GCF_001515605.1 Sinocyclocheilus anshuiensis | reverse complement strand
TGGTACCTCCGTTGAGACGGTGGTCGAGAAGTTCAGGGAGGTGAAGGCTCGCTCAACGGCCTTCAAATCCTTCATTCCACGAAAGTCCAGGTCTGAGACCGAACAACCCAGGGGTCCTGGCCCGTCTCGGTTTGAGGATCAGAGACAGGCACAGAAGGCTAGTGTCGCGGCTCGCGCTCCTCCCCTGACAAGGCGTCAGCGCTTTCGTCCGGATCAGAGTGATACTTGAGTATCTACTCATTTTCTTCGTGGGTTTTACATCTGCCCTTATCTTCCCCTTCCTAATTCCCCTGTAACCACCATCTCTCCACCTGACTGAGGTTATGTGGGAACTTCCTGCATTACAGTCTAGGCCATTACATGGACCTATGATGTTTTGGTTGGTTCTATGGCTTCCTAGTGACCACCTTACTGATGGTCCGGACCAGAGGCTTTTTCGGACGGGGCTCCGACGCGGGAACCATGGTGTGTGAGTAGGATCCATTTCTAAATATATTTGGTTGGTTCTATGGCTTCATAGTGACCACCTTACTGATGGTCCGGACTAGAGGCTTCTTCGGGTCGCTTCCTGAACGGGGCTCCGGCGCGGGAACCATGGTGGGTGAGTACGATCCATTTCTAAATATATATATGTATTTAATGCGCCGGTGGTTGTGTGTATAATCCATCTGCTAACTTTCTTTGCAGTGTTTTCCGGGACCTGTGTTTTTCTGTCCTTTTTCTAGGGTAGGTCCTCAGTGAGCACCCCCTCTATTGGATTCAGAAACCGGGTGCTCGACTTGCAGTGTTTACTTCACTCGTCAATATGATGTCCAGCCGGTATGATAGCCTGGTTTCGGCTTCATGCTTCCTGGATCATGCGGCCAGGTCACAGGCTTCTGCGGGAGCCTTCTTGATCATGAGGCCCCCGGCACGGCACTGCAGAATTTCCTGGGCGTCCGGGCTGGGCTTATGCTTTCAGGCTGCCCTGTCTGGTATACCGTATCTAGGTCGCCCTGAGGGGCCTCCTGGTCACCAAGATATCCCCTCTTCCTGAGGCATCGAGCGGGAAGTATAGATGGTATTTGCGAGAACCTTCTTGTGTAATGCTGTCTCAGGCAGTGCTCCCCTCGCCTTAGAGGGTTGTATTTGAGCTTGCCTCTCCCGTTTGGCTCAGTACTTCCGGGTATCTGTGAACAGATGCTTGGGAAGCTCTTAAATCTATGCTATGGTAAGTGCACATGCTAAGCTTTGTGCACTTTCTGAAATCCACATGGTGGTGAGTGTGCACACTGAACACTTTGCGTGTACGCTTATCCTTCTGATTTCTAACGATTGAGCTGTAGGTCGAGCCCCCTCTCGTTGAGAGCTGGGTGTTGTGCTCCCTCAGCTAAGGTAACTTTCTGCTAGCCGTTCCAGCATTGGAACATGCTGCATGTCGAGCCCCCCTCTCGATTAAGAACTGGGTTTGTTGCTCCCTCAGCTAAGTAACTGCTAGCTGTTCCAGCA
>NW_015551067.1:91187-94500 GCF_001515605.1 Sinocyclocheilus anshuiensis | reverse complement strand
ATTCCCTTAAAGGAATCTATTCCTGATTCCAAGCCTTGAGCTCTACTCCGGGCCCAGGAGTTCTGGCCCTAACTGGTAAGTTTTTGGGGTATGTAGCCTAGGCCTTTGGCCGTAGGGGATAATGTCACTGACAGCCGTCTTAACGTCCCAGGGGCAACTCCCATGGCTATGGTAGAGTTGGTACTTAGTGCTCGCCATGGTTTCTGGCATGCACTCCCCTCAGCATGGTGACGTGGGTATATCGTTCCCCATAGCGACCCCTAGAGGACGCAGTTCGAAGTTCCCTTGAAAGGGAACGTCTCAGGTTACGTATGTAACCATGGTTCCCTGAGTAGGGAACGAGACACTGCGTCCTCTATGTTTCCTGCCATGCTTCGGACACAGCTTCAGATGAAGAAGTGGATGATGTGTTCTCCCGGCGCCTATTTATACTATAGTCGCACCGGTAGTGACGTCGCCGGGCCAACGTGTTGTTGGTGTTTTTTCAATGTATGCTTCAGACACGGGTCACGACGAGGCGTTCCCCATAGCGACTCCCAGAGGACTCAGTGTCTCGTTTCCTACTCAGGGAACCATGGTTACATACGTAACCTGAGACGTTTTCCTGATGGTTTCATCCATCAAGTCTCATTTGCCCTTTCCCATGTATGAGTGATTGTTTGTTTGTTTGTTTATTAGAATAGTTTGTGTTAGTGTTTAGTTAATAAAACTCTTGTGCACAAATTACACGAGTTTCTGATTCTGCCTTGCAAATTAATGTCCCTTTACGATTAAAATCCTTGCTACATGCTCTAATGCATTAATACTGTATGAAAGTATTTTCTGTGGCCACGAAAATATCCTTTCCTAGAGTTGATATGAACTTACACTGAATGTTCACTGGATGAACAGATTAGTTGAGGACAATTTAATTCTGCTACAGTTACTACTGGCAGCTGATATAAATAATTGTAATTAATCATAATTAATTGTAATTATTTATATACATTTCCCTTTTGAGCTAATTTGCTACATTGCTCAAGAAACATTATTTCTTATTATCAATAGTCAACAGTATTGTGCTGCTTCATATTTTTATTCAAACCGTTATACTTTTTTTTTTTGATAAATATAAAGTTAAAATAAACAGCAAATATTTAAAATAGAAACCTTCCGTAACAATATAAATGTCAAGTTGCAGCACACTTTTAGAGTTCCTCTGAAACCCTCTACCTTCCCCAGCTCCACCTGTATATATCTGTTATGGGTTATTATTATACAGTATATACAGGCGTATTAAAGTTATTAACTGTATGTCTCATGGTGTGTAATATACAGTTGTGCACATAAGTTTACATACTCCTTGCAAAATATGCAAAATGTTCATAATTTTAACAAAATAAGAGGGATCATGAAAATTGCATGTTATTTTTTATTTAGTACTGTCTTGAATAAGCTATTTCAAATAATGTTTATATATACTCCACAAGACAAAATAGTTGGAAAGGGTTCAGATATGCAGAAGATGCTGGAAAACCAAAGAATGTGCAGGAGCTGGGGGATTTTCAGAAGAACAGCGGGCAGTTTAACTATTCAGAACAAACAAGGGACTCATGAACAACTATCACAAAGCATAAAAACAGTCGTGGATCATCCAGGAAATTACACACAGTATTAATATTCAAGGGTATGTAAACTTTTGAATGGGGTCATTTTTTATAAATTCAGTTATTATTTTGTCTTGTGGAGTATACATATAAACATCCGTTATTAAAGACAGTACTAAATAAAAATAACATGCAATTTTCATGTTCCCTCTTGTTTTGTGAAAATGATTAACATTTTGCATATTCTTCAAGGGGTATGTAAACTTATGAGCATATATTATTTATGCCCCATAGTTATGCTGTAATTTCCACCACAGAAACAGAAAATAAATGCTATGAAATTCTAAGACAACGATCCCACCATGACTCCCATGATGGTATTCTGAAGGAGAGAGCAACCATTTATTACACGTGTTTAGAAGTTCATGACCCCATGGATGCATGTGTTATGATGTCATGTCTTGTGCAGAAAAACAGATAGACCATTCTATCCATCTCATGCATTTTTCCACTCTGTATTTTGCTGTGTAGGTAGTTCTGTGACAGCACATGTTCGATTAGCATTCTTTCGGGGATGTGACAAATGTTTGTCTCTGCTCTGAGGTCTCTCAGGCCTGACTGTGCCTTGAGAGTCCCACATAGATCCAGTGCAGGTGGGAGTTTTCCTTCTTAGTTACACTCCTAATTTCCCTCCCACCAGCACAATACATCAAAATATGGCCAAACTAGGCTGTTAACCTGCCTATCTCCAAAGGAAAAATTATTTTTTTCTATTTGTAGCCTACCTCCTATCTTCTCTTATCTTTCAGGGTTGTTTGCTATCACAGCATTGATATACAGTACTACTGAATATATAGGCATATAAAAGTCCCTTTTATAGTAAAATTTAGGATGAAAACAACAACACTCTGAGACATTATTAGCATTAGTCCTATCAACTCTGTGAAGACAAGACAGAGATACAGAAATCTAGAGATTAAATAGAAGGTTTCATGATGAATTCAAATGAACTTCCTCATAATGAGCCCCATTTTATGCATAAAAAAATAAATTAGGGTGAATTCAGATGGAAAATTAAGGTGCACATCTTCTCACTGGCTGACTCATTATTAGAAATAAACTGACTTTCAGCAAAGTCCTAACTTTGCTACTGAAGTTTTGAAATTGCTGAAATGGAAGAAAAAAAATACATCATGCAACAACTTCCATCAATTCATGCAAAAAACTTTTCCTATCACTTTATGGGCAGTAAATGAGTTCTCAGTCATTCTGAACCAAAAGCTTGCTCTGCAGTGTGCTACAAATGATTCACAGCCCCAGTGGTGCTAATTAGAGACAGGATGTGCATTGGAACCTACTTAAAGTGATGATGAAGGCAGAGATGATGCACAGTGAGCTCACCTTTACAACACCTAGATATTCTAATTTTCCAGCTGAACTCTCCCTCATTGATTTTGCATTATTTCAAATTGCCAAGCTAAGAAATCATTTTTGAACCCCATAGAAAACGAATCACGTAATTATGTTGAACCTCGTGTGTAATCAGACCAATAGATGGGCGAGACGTCACGGGCGGGTGATGTAATGACCAGGAGGCTATAAAAGCACGTGCGGTGAGACCAGCGTCAGCTTTTTGTCATTCAGCAAGCGCTCTGTGTGTGTGTCAGTCTGATATCTGTTTGTGAGTCTTATTTAGTGTTGTCTGTCAAGCGAATCTAAAAACAAGA
>NW_015551067.1:90552-90706 GCF_001515605.1 Sinocyclocheilus anshuiensis | reverse complement strand
ACTGCCGTGCTTCGCTCTCAGAGGGCTCTCTTTGAGGAGAGAGCCTTCACTAGCGTTTCTCGCGATGCCGGCCCCGCTTTCGCCGAGGCGGAGCGGCGGCTGTGCTCGTCGGTTTCGCATATGGATCCGGTGGAGGGAATGTAGACGGGCGCGT
>NW_015551067.1:88197-90219 GCF_001515605.1 Sinocyclocheilus anshuiensis | reverse complement strand
CCGCCTGTCTTTCTCCGAGGAGATTGATACGTAGGGCGTCGAAGAGCTTGCCAGTTGCACAAACATGAGTTACACAAACTTGAGTTACATAAGCATATTATGCCTGATATTATAATAAGCAGCATCAATGCTATTGGTCTGATTACACACGAGGTTCAGAGCCGGTCACGCTGAAGGGCGTTCCCCTAGCGTTTTCCGACGCAGCGTCTCGTTCCTTTGAGGAACTATGGTTACATACGTAACCTGAGACGTTTTGCAGCAAGAATAAACAATGGGTTTCATTATACATGAGCAGTTTACAAGGATGAGCGGGTGACCCGGGGTTATTAGAACATCGCAAGCTGTCTGTCGCTTGTTGTCGTCAATTGCAACGGTATTGTTCATTCGTTTCAGAGCAAATCTGAATAGAAATGCTGTTTTAGGCACCGTCAGCCATCAGTTGCTAGATGAAGCCTGGTCCGATCAGCCAATAATTAGTTTATATGTGATTCACAGCAGATCAAAACTATTCTGACGGATCTTCGGGGCTTGATGTAGGTTAAGACCCAAGTGGAGATGCACATTGATTTTAGAGTGAATGCGTGGAGCAGCATTATCGACTGTTGTGGCTTGAACCTCAGTCCATTAGTTCCACAAATGAAGGTCCGAGACATTCATCGGATCAATATATAATGCGTTCGTACATCTCGAATAAGATGGTGCCTATTATGACACTAGCTGAAAGTATGCCGCTTGCCGTCCATGCAAATGACTGCAGCATTGTCTCCAGTGCTCTTTTGTTGTCTCCCAGCGTCGGCTAAAACACAGCAGAGAAAGGCAGAATATTCATGAGAGAAACACGGAACAGTCAGTCAGTGGATGCACAGCACTCGAAGGACTCGCCCGGCAGCCCGGATACTTTCAGTGAGTCAAGAGAAAGTCATTTCTTTTCGGCATGCCATTCACTTGCCACCTCAACTCAGGTTGGCTCTCTTAGCTCCATAAGAGCTTTTCTCATCTGCCATTTTCAATATCATGCCTGGAGGCAGTCCTTACGCTGTGAAATATGCTGTGAAAGAGATGGGAGAATCCCCTCTGCTACTTTATTCAATACAGTATCCTCTTTAGATGTCTAAACTGAAGTGGGGCAATTTGGAGAGAATGAATTCTGACAAACATGCAATTGAACGACCATAAATACACGGTTAGGATATTAGTGCTGACAGTTTCCTTTAATCTATTTGTCAGTCATGTGCTGAGTCCTTCTTAATGACCTGCTATCATGGCAAAAAGATTGCTGACATGCTCAATCTCATTTCCACCCCTCATCAGCAAAAGAGACATGGCCCAGTTTCCTTAGAAGTCCTACTGATGACCACGAATGCATTGGCCTTTAACGGAGTGTTTTATGCACCTAGCTTTATGGCCCCATGTATATTGATAAGGTGATGTAAAATTGATATGTTGAGCTCATTAGGAAGAACCAGTGTCTTGCATCAACCTCCTCCGAGGGCACTGAAGACTCTCAATAGAGTATTTAATGAAAATTAAACTGTATGTTTGGTCTCATAAAAATGCAATCACGCTGTCATCAAAGAAACGTTCTTGTGGAATGAATGTAAATCATGCAGGTAATTATGGGTGGATTGCACAGAAAATGCACTGAAACATTTTTAGTGGGCATACTCTATGGATGTTTATGTTAAATGTTTTGGCTCTTCTTGGTAGTGTAAATATATAAATAAAAGTTCAAAAATGCATTGCGCATAGCATTTACATCCTTTTCGCTCATTGTGTTTATGTTTCGCAATAATTGATTTAACTTAAAGGCTTACTAGATGGAAGATCGTAAAGAAGTATGTCATTAAAATCTTCCACATTTGACCTCTATAAGTGAATTATCCTATTTGCATAACACTCAAATAATATATTGACTTAAATGAGAGATGATCATGTTATAAAGCACAGATTGAACAACTTGCAGAATTGTCACATCAGTATTTTATACAGCTATGGCTGTATGTGACAGCCACAATGTTTTTA
>NW_015551067.1:83550-86556 GCF_001515605.1 Sinocyclocheilus anshuiensis | reverse complement strand
GTACCTTGATTGCAGTCTTCATCCATCAAAACTTTACTAGCGAGACTGGTTATCCAGTCGAGAAACCGTGTAGCTTGCGCTCTTCAGAGACAATCACAGAATATGACAGAGCTCGTGTTTAAAAGTGAAACACACTGAAATGAATAATTCACTGAAAACGCAACGCAAGTCTCTGTTCTCTCTGCAATCTCTGATGTAATCAGCCTTGTTTCCTTTATATTAGCGCTGTTTTGGACGGATTGTTTGGATGCATTCACTTACTGGATCACTGGACTGAAAACTTTAGGGCTCAGCTTAAAATGATCTGATCGCAAGCACAGAAGCAAACTTGGGTTAAAGGGTTAGAATAGAAATTGTGCTTCAGTAATTTTGCGTTAATTGCATTAAATTATTTTAACGCGTTAAGGATTGTAAAATTAATCGCATGCGTTAACGCGTTAATGATGACAGCCCATATATATATATATATATATTAGTTTTAATTACCTCATTATTTAATTTATCTTTGTAATGAAGGCAGGAGAGTTAATTGTGCACACAGAATGGGACTACTTAAACCCACAATCATTCAAGTAAACATGCTTTAAATGTTATGGAGAAATTCATGTATTACATACTGTGATCCTGGGTACTTTTGAAAGGGTCTTTAGAGGACTCCTAATAGAGAGCCATTAATTAAGTCTTTGAGTGAATAGCTTTTGTGGAGTGAGCTGTCTGTATCCAAGATGTGTCTTCTAAAAGCGAAAGAGTATAATGAATACTGCATTAAGAGATATTAGTATGCATTTCATTTTGGGCTTGTCCAGTTAGGCACAAAGAGCTGAGCAAATTCTGCATTAGAAATGACCATTAAATATCAACTAGAGCTCATTACACAACCTAAAGAGGAGCTGAGAGTTCCAGATCAAATATGAAGAGATAATATGTGAAGAAAATATAGAATAAACTCTTATCAAGTATAGCAGTAAATATCATTAGTTAATACAGACAAGTGAAGAATAAAAAAGGGTGTAACACTTTACAATATGGGTGCAGTAATACGCATTAATTCATTCTTAACTAATGCACAGATAATCACGAGTTAATGCACGACTAATTAAGAACTAAATCATTCATTAATGATTACTAAATCTTGTTGTTTATGGCACAGGAATATATCTGGTTGAAGTTTGAGTTCTGGAATTCAAAGAACATGCGGCTAGGCACTGGTATTTCGTAACACCTTGTCTACATCGGACGCAAGCAGCGTGACACAACCAAAGACAACAAAACCCATTGTAATCAGTGAAATTGTTTTGGCGCGACGCTACACGGCACAATAAATCCCTGACAGTAAACTGATGCCCATTTCTGTTTCTGACTCTCTCCTAGCGCTTGCACTACTTCCAATACGAAGGACGAATGGATTTGGAATGGTCTATCATGTCCAGTAGTTCAGATTCTGTTGCGCTAATATTCGTGTGCAGCTCAACTTACCCATCCTTAAAAATATTCTCTGACATTACATTCACTGTGCAACTGTCCAAACAATCCCACAGACCTCAAACTTTGGTGGGGATAGCAAAACCCCTAACCATAATGACATGCTACTTAACAATGAGTTAATTATCATGTGCCTCAACAAGTAAAACATAATGATATATTTGCAAATCATTAGCTAATGATTAATTAAAGCAGGCAACTGGAAGTTGAAATGCATAGCCTTGACCCATTGTGGTAGTTAACACATTAATTTACATAATTAGTTAATACTATATGTTATTAAGGAATTAATACATGATGACACTTTTAATTAATAGCTATTCATATAATACTTAATCTATTAATCAGATATACTTTTTATTAGTTGCTGATGTAGTAATAATGAATGATTTAGTTCTTAATAAGTCGTGCATTAACTCATGATTATCTGTGCATTAGTTAAGAATGAATTAATGCTTATTTGTGCACCAGTATTGTAAAGTGTTACCAATAAGGTTTAGAGGATCAATCAATATCAATTTATTTGGGTGCATCACACTGTATGTTTGGAATAAACAAATACAACCCTTCATTAAAAACGTTTTAGTAGAAAATGTCTATTTCTCACTATTGTACTAACCTTGGATAATCCTGTCATTAAAAAATGTTTGAGATTCATAAATAGTATTGCAGCACTGTAGCGCTAATGTAGCAGAGAGTCCCTGAGATGTAAACCAATTAACCAGGCGAAACTACACTCTTTGTTGGGTAAGTGGATGCCTGACCTTTGAAAATGGTGACATTTTAAGATCTCTCGTATGAGTCGAGTAGACTTGAAAGACTAGAAAATGGGACTACTCTTATTAGGAATAGGAGAGAAACCAAAAATAAAATTTTAAGCATTTATGGTCCTGAGCAGTTCACAACTGGTTCAAAATGTGTGTTATCATGGTAAAAAAATATAATTAACATTAGAATTATTTGTCAGCTTGGTTGGTAGAACTTTAAAAATGCCATTGTAAAATCTTTAGAAAGGCCTTAATTTAAGATTCCAAGCAAACAGATTTTCTGCATGAATATTAAAGAGAGGAATACTGCATGACAAAGCAAAATCCTACCTAATAAATGAACAGCACTGATGGAATTCTATATATACTATATAGAATAGATGTATTTATGTATTAACTCACACTCTGCTTTTTAGGTACACTTTGCTAGTACTGGTTGCACCCCCTTTTGCTTTTAGAACTGCCTTAATTTGAGATAATATGAGCTTTGTTATCCTGCTGCAAGTAGCCATCACAAGATATGTTGCCATGTACAATGTCACTTAAATCACTTTTCTCCCCCATTCTAATGCTTAGTTTGAACTTCAGCAGATTGTGTTGACCATGTCTACATGCCTAAATTAATTGAGTTGTTGTGATTGGCTGATTAGATATTTGCGTTATTGAGCAGCTGAACTGGTGTACAAAGTGGCAAGCGAGTGTATGTGTACACACACACACACACACACACACACACACACACACACACACACACACA
>NW_015551067.1:61749-83432 GCF_001515605.1 Sinocyclocheilus anshuiensis | reverse complement strand
CACACACACACACACACTTCTGTTCTCCTGTCACACAAGAAATATAAAGTTATAAAACAGGATACAGGACGTACATATCTATATAAAAAGTTTTATATGCATAGATATGCCAAACCAGCTGATGAAAAGAAGATGCAGAGGGAATAAACATGTTAGCATTTGAAGCCAAACATTTAATATTCTCCATTTGACATCCAAAGACAGAGAGTGAAATTTAATGCAGGCAAATCTAGACAGTTTCTGAGTATGTTATTAAATAATATGAATGAATCACCAAGATAGAAACAGAGCCTCAGCTGGGAGAATTGTTTTAAATCAAATTTCCACCTTGAAAGAAAATTGCAACATAATATGCATGACAAAGAGTAAATCAGGGGAAAAATGAGCCACATAAATAATCAGTCTCAAGCTCATGAAGCCTTTGCTTTGAATTCTGGGAAATCATGGCCATGAAACAAGAGATAATTAAAACAATAAGCTGCTTGATAACTTTCTGACAGTCTGTTGATTAGCTATCTGTCATGTATGTCTGGGGCAGAGTAAAAATAATGAGGCAGTGAAAAGAGAGTACAACAAGAATTTCTGCTAGGAAACTATAATTTACTTCAGTTTGCCACTAAGACATTACTACAAATAAAAGTTCTTATTTCACTCTAAAAGCAACTACTAAGGACAACGACTAGTACAAATAATGTTTTTCTTATTTTTGAATCCTTGCATTTTGTATCATGTTAAATGAATCTAGCTTTGGTTTATATCATGCTTTTTATTTCAGGTCCTTTGTATCATACCAAAGCAGTGCAGCTCCTTTCTTTTAATCAGTGACCAAAAAATCGAATGCTTTCTTTCTGTAGAGAAAATACTTCTGGAAATGTCTTGACTGAATATTTTATGTGACTACCTTCAAATTTGTATTTATTTTTATAACTTGAACTTGCTCCACTGTCCTTTAAAACGGTTTGATAACAACGCTGAAGTTCGTGGCATTATAAAGGTGTAGCAGACTCTGAAATCTAAGCTTTAGCAAGTAGCTCTAATTAGTTCTGCTGTGACAAGGTGATCCAGGCAAATTCAAGACAATTCCTTTAATCTTTTCAAAGATTAGACCTGTCATCAGTTCAAATGGTTGGTGAGCAGCCACACAGTCAGTGGCTGATGAAAAAAAAATCTCCTGTAGACTGTTGCTGAAGGATTATTTTGCGAAGCCAAGTAAGGTAATCTAGTGTTAAAAGGGCAAATGAGCTGCAAAACAGAATTAATCCGCAAGGTAATCAAGCCTGCCCTTGTCTAAAAACCTCAATTTACGCCTTCTCAATTGCGGTATGTTTTGGCCAAAATAACATGCAAAGCTCACCAAAAGCCTGGCCTCTTGAAACCAAGTATGGTTTCTTAATTTTGTAGATTTCACATTGTGTGCACAAAATGTCATTATCTCTGTCTGTCAGGCACTTCAATCCAACTTTCATGTTCCTTCGGAAGTCATTTAGGGCCAAACATCTGCCTCGAGGGCACCCAATGTGATCGAGTTGCTGGTGTCCTAATACACAGTGATGGTTCATACATAACACTAGCACATCCTGCTTGTCTGATGAGCTCTCTTCTTTGCCCACTGACCTCTGAAGAAATGCCAGGCTTATCATTTCCCAGTAATTGGCTGAGGGAAGGGAGGAGTTTCAATCGGACAAATGAGATCATAAAAATAGCTTGTTTTTTGTATGCTTGCAAGGAATTTGTTTCCATTACCTTTTCTAGTCTGTCCACCATAAGCTGTAGCCTGTCATAAGCCTGTCATTTTGCAACATGGGATGAGTTCATGATACAGAGACCGTGACCTATGGTTTTATTGTAATTGTAAGAAATGAGATATCACAGTCACCCTCATTACAAACTTTGCTAGTTGGCTGGGTGTAATTTTACTCTTGTACAGCGTACAAAGGGAACCATTTAACCAATAAAACTGTCCAGTACTTTTATAGTAACAGCATTGCTAGAATCTGCAGACAGATGTCTAATGGTATATTGACTTGCATCATGTAATAGTGTCCAATAATTTCCGGTGGCATAAAGATTTTACTGCATCTGTTAGTTCTGCTCTGCTAGGGGAATGTATTTACATCCTGGCTGTCTCACTGCCTGCTGCTTGTAAAAGCTGTTTATTTGCATATTTTATTTGCATACTCTAAATTATATAATTATTTCTAATATAAATCAGGGGAATACCATAAACTGCAGTCTGTCCATTTATTTGAAAGTCACCTTTATACATTTTGTAGTTTTAAAAATGCCAGGACATATTACAGAATTTTTATGAGTGAAATAAATAAATAAATAAATGTACAGTTCTAAGATGATAAAAATGATGCAGTTAGTCAATGTCGTATTCATTTAAGCAGAAACAATAAACACAATAAAGTAATAATTACATGTTGTAATCATGATGATTATAATATAAAGAAAATGTGAATGTTTTGTATATGTTGATTCAGATTTGATGTCATCTGAAGTCCTCGCAGGTGACGGCATTATCTTTTAACAGGCACACTGTAACGGTCATGTATTTTATTTGTGTTTCTTTCTGTTTCTGTTCTCCTGTCTTGTTTAGTTCCTTTGACCTTGTTTCCCTAATTGTTCAAATTATGTTATTCTGTTCACCTGTGTTCATTAATTAAGTCATCAGTCCCTCTCTAGCTTTTGTATTCCCTGTTCTGTTTAGTTAATCTGCCGGTTATTGATGTTTGTTTTTTTTGTTTGTTTGTTTGTGCTACCATCTACTTCTGGATTACTCGAGCTTATTCTCCATGGATTTATTATTAAAGACTGTTTACTTGGATTACCTCTTCATCGTGCGTCCTTTAAAGCATCAGCACATTACACGCACATATTTTTTTGTTAATGTTGTTAAGGAACGAAGACTTCCTCTTTTGAATCTCAAAATAATTAATTGAAGGGGTCAAAGTGCAATTCATCAGCCTTATGTTTACCTGCAAAACATCATCCTCCACATTTTAACAGCCCACTGGAGAATGTATTTGAAACTTTATCACCCAACAGACCCAATTAGAACATTTCCAGTTACCCAACTGTATTATCTGGAAGAACAAATTTGTCATATGTGGCCCTGAAATATGAAACCATATGATTCTTTAGTTTACATTGCAGAGGCAGCAAAGTGGTGAAATATCTGAAAACATAAAGGCTCCAGGTTTAATCTGTTATTTCTTATAGAAACATTATTTGTGAAATAATAAAATAGGTAATAATTTATGCACTGAATGCTATTTTAATAAAAATGTTTTGTTTATTCTGACTTGCTTGTTTGTGCACATGCCGTTTGTTTGGAGCAATTAGATTAAGATGAGGAGTTAATTAGCATAAGGCTCTGGGCCAACAAAGACTGTTCAAAGACTCAGCAATGGATCTATATAATGTAATGTAATATAATATAATGTAATACAATACAATACAATATAATATAATATGAATTCACATAACCACAAACAAATACCCCTATACTTCCAAAGCTCAAAACAGATGCACTTTAAATTACCATAGCAACAGGCTAAACTCCCGAAGGGAAAAACTGGTTGATAGAATTGCTGTGAGATGAACAAAGAAAGACTTTCTTTTTCCCCACATGGCAGTCCGGTAGTGCTTTTTAATTCTCCTGACAATTATGAGTAAAATACAGACCATCCCTGGCAGAATATCTGAGCCCTAATCCTCTTCTGAACTGAAAACCTCAGTTTTGTACTTCTAACATCACAGACAAAAGCTTAACCGAGGTACCAACATCATCCTCTTTAAGACAGATTTGTGGACTTCATAGCGCACAGATTATCCTTGTGCTTTTGTTGCTCTTGCTTATTGTGTTTCATTCTGTCAGTACCGATGAAAGTCATAAAACCTGTGTGTCACCTCATCATTCCACTGCTTTATGGTTCATGGTTTATGGTTCTTTTGATTCATCGATTGCTCTATTGGACATCACTGAGGGAGATACACAGTCACTGTATGCAGCAAGTTTTCTCATACAGCGATTTATCTTCATGTTTACTGAAAACAGCCCCCAAAAGTATCGTCTTAGAATCGCTCCAAAGAACATTTCCTAATGCGTTAGACACCAGGAGCATCTACTGGACTCATGACCGATGTGCCATTTTGAAGCAGTGGCCACATTACAGTGCACTTCTGAGACAGTAACGAAGAAAAAACCTGGGATCAGCTCTTAAACAACATTAAGAGCTGGCTATTCTCATTCCTTCTTGGAGGTTACTTAGTAACCTTTTTGTCCCCCATGATGGCAATATGAGACCTGTGTGAGTTGCTGCACTTCAGTCTGATTCATTTTGGTACCCTCTAAAGTAACCCAATAAACAAACAAACATACTTTCAAACCAAAAGTTAGAACAAAGATCCTTGCAAATAACTACAGTGGCAAGATCTTTTAAGCTGTTGTGAAAAACGTGAAAACCAGTTATAAGGTGCACACATTGACTACCTAGAAAGCAGTGATGAGCAATAGCCAATTCAATTTATTTGAAGATGATTAAATTACTCCAGTTGTCCCAGTTGTAGTAACATAAGATACTCAGAGCGAACTAAAGCTGTATTTGTTTCATATTTTCAAAATCTTAAATGAATCTTGAGAAGTTCATGCTGTGGATTAAACTATGCAAAGTCCTCATAGATGAACATGTAGAACATCAGTAGGAAAAAAAAACAACACATTTACTCCAAGGTAAATTATACTTCACTACTTCGCTTCACAGGAACATTACTTCATTTATGTGTTGGTTCAGATTATTATGCTAAAGGTGATAGAAACTAAAATGTTTACAGTATTATAATGAAATATTAGGAACAGTTGTGTTCAATTACTTTAAATCTACATATTGTTTAAACTACCTTTAATTTTTTTTTAAATAAATTATTTTTGAGTATAATTATGCATATGCATTTAATTGATCAAAACTGGCAGTAAAGTCATTTATATTGTTGAAACAGATTTAGATTTCTAATAAATGCTGTTCGTTTGAACTTTCTATTCCTCACAGAATCCTGAAAAAGATATATCAAAATTTTTACAAATATATTAAGCAGCACAACTGTTTTCAACATCACAATAACAATAATAAATTCAGCATATTAGAATGATTTCTGAAGGATTATCTGATGCTGAAGACTGGAATAATGACTGCTTAAAGGGGTCATATGATGCGATTTCAATTTTTCCTTTCTCTTTGGAGTGTTACAAGCTCTTGGTGCATAAAGAAGATCTGTAAAGTTGCAAAGACTAAAGTCTCAAATCCAAAGAGATATTCTTTATAAAAGTTAAGAGTCAACCACGCCTACCTAAAATGGCTCGTTCTAACACGCCCCCACATGTCTACATCACGATGTGGGAAGATTTGCATAACGCCGCCCCTACAATGCTGGCTGTTCTGACTCACAGACTGTAAGTACGTTTTTTATATTTAAAGAATTTGCCACTGATGATTCAAACGCAAAATTTGAGCAGTGTAGAGTAGCACTTGTTGTTTGTCATTTCTCCGATCACAAATGCAGACATGGTTTTATGTTTACGCGGCGCGATGTCATTATAATCCGTAATTATGTCCCCACTGGATGCAACAATTTTTTTTCAGAAAAATCAGAAAAAACGCGTTTCAGAAAGGCGGGGCATATAGGAGAAACAATAATGTACTGTATGTGGAAAATAATGTGTTTTTTTAACCTTAAACTGCATAAACACATTTCATTACACTAAATACACAAAATAATGTTCTTTTTAGCAGCATCATATGACCCCTTTAAAATTCGGCTTTGAAGGAATAAATTACATTCTTTTTTTAAATATATTAAATTAGAAAACAGTTATTTTGAATTCTAATAATATTTTCCAATATTACTGTTTGCACTGTATTTTTGATTAAAAAAAATTTAGTGAGCAATGGAGACATGTTTCAAAAACATAAAAAAATCTTTCTGAGCCCAAACTTTTGTATGTAAGTATACTTGTAATTTAATAATGTCTTTAAAGACAAACAGCAGATAAAAATGCTCCGCAATCTCAGAAATCATTCCAAGCACATTGCTGAAAATCATGCTGAAATCTCACGCTTATTTCTATGGGATGTTTTGTAAAGCTTGTGTAAGTTCGCAATGATGTGGGTGCTTTATGCGAACCGCAGTTACAGTCTATTGTATTGTGAAGTGGCCTTAGAATACCTACTGAAGGAATTACACAACGTAAACTAGGGAAATAATTATTTTATAAAAATCATTCATTTTATGTAAATATATCCTAATATGCTTTAGAATAAATTGGATTTTTCTTTGCCATTCAATTTAGTCTTCCCTATTTTCCACTCTGCATCTCTAATTCTCCAGCCGTGGTGGCAGCAGCAGAAACGAACCCTAAATCATCCTGAAATCAGGCAAGTGGAACCAATGATTACAGCATTTCATAATCCACTGACGACTGCCACAGCAGTCTGTATAGCGTATAAAGAGAGCCGAGTCTACAGAATATGGAAACCATTAATAGCATTAGAATAGAGGCTCCTTCCAGCTAAAGTGGAGTGCTGCAATGCAAACACATGAAGAAAAGATGGATGTGCACTGGTCAAAAGGAAACAGAGGGAAAGTGAGAGATCTTGTCCCATGCAGGCTGTATATGATTTTAAATTCCTTCTTGTTTTCTTTGCTCTGTGCTGTAGCCTGCAGTTGGGCTTTTCCTCTATTTGCTTGTTCTTCTAGAGGAAGGCTGGAAACACGGTAGTGCTGTGGGCTTAGCAACTTAAAGTAGGATTGTACAGTAAAACAGAAAAAAAGTTACATCAGGCTCAAGAAACTAACAAAGCAAAGACAGCAAGCATTGAATTTTAAACTATAGGGGTTCAAGACCTGTACCAAATACAGTTCTACCTGGATATGAGGAAAATGAAACATCTTCAATGACTCAAAACTATCTTCTATGCTCATTTTGTTTTTGGATACATGTACAGTACAAGACACATATACATTTGAAACCTTTTCTTCTTGTACTCTTTGACTTTCTTTTACCAAGTTAGGTTACCTCACAAGATCTCTGATTCAGCCAAACTGCTTGGAATCCAAAAAGCATAAAAGTTTCTGATGTATCAGAAATTCCAGGATCTTAAGTGTCTTTTTCTCTTTCAAGTAGACGTCTCGGTACCTGTGAGAATATCTGGCGGCAAAGTTCAGCCTCCGCATTTACGATACAACATCACTACACCTGCCAAACTCATTAAGAGGAATCTAAAATAAGAAAACTAATTAAAGTCACATTGGTGCCAAACTGTGTTTTTCCAATTTTACTTTGTTTTCTTTGAACTACAGAGCGAGTTTGAAGAGGAGACATCTGCATGTTTGATCCTCTTCTATTCAATTTCTGCTGACAACGCTCAGTGCTGTTGTGAAGGGAATCTTTGGGAGACATGTGTAGAATGACAATGAATCACACTATTCATTTCCTCTTGCTTATTTTCCTTACATTCCTTCCTGTTGTTCGTTTTGCTGGAGCAAAATTAATAACGAGCACCAGTCACAGTCACTACAGCAGGGAAGATGACAATCATGGTTGTTGTGACTTCACTTCTGGGAAACCGAAGTACATTTTTGTGAGATAACAAATGATTGAAATAGAGTCAGCAGATGAAACAAAGCAGTTTTCCAACTCATAGCTCACTTTTGATAGAAAGATAATCAGTACAGAGGAACTTTATTTACAGCATTTAGGTAGATGATGGATTTCGCTTATCAGATTTATTACTGTTATGATTTTCTCAGAAATACTGTCATCATTCATGCGTTTGCAAAGTATTAAGACAAGGATGAAACTGAATTTTTAAATGCAGTTTTATTTGACTTGAAAAATTGTATCTGCAGTGTTTGTGACTGTCCTAAAAAAAGGCTAAAAAAATGTATGTAATGAGAAAATGGGCATAAGTGTTAGCTGAAGAGTTACCTTAACTTAACTTAACTTAACTTAATTTAACTTAACTTAACTTAACGTAATAAACTAAACTACACTAAAATAAAATAAAATAACACTTTTGAAAAAAAAATTTTTTTTTAACTATATTTTATTGAAACCAATAAAATATATGATGGACTGTATTAGCTGTACTGGAGTGAGAGAAAACAAACTGACTTTCTGTGACTTGCTTCTTACTCCAGGCAAAATTATGCAACTGCTCACATAGTCTGACGGCAGTGTAACATAGACCCAAACAGAGGCTGAGATGAGTCAAACACTAAGATGAGTGACACTTTACACTGCAGTACAGGAGAATGTGATATGCAAGTGAAAACAGAAGTAATATAATAACATAAAGCTAATATAAATAATGAGCAAATATAGCTACATAAACATGGTCAGAAAGTTCAAATATTAGTGGCTGTAGAGTGTGGTGGCAATTTTCTATTTCAATAAAGGCATGAGACTAAAAGTCTTTTGAAGATTTATTTTCTTGCAAGAAAAGGTCAACAGTCATACAGAATTAGCTGCAGAGTGTGACAAAAGGGAAACACCCCAACTCAACATTTATACCTTCATCAAATCAGGATGCTTCAATCTCAATCAATTATAATGCATATTCAACATATGTGTCCACTTAAGGTATTCGACTATGTCCTCTAGGTGGATTTCTAAGTATTAAATGCAAATTATGTTCTAAGAAAACCAGGACATCTAAGAAGCTAAAATAACATTTTCTGTCTCACACTTGTCTTGCACTTAGATTTCCTGTTATCCCTCATCTCATGACAAACTCAAGCATGCTAATGAGACATGTAGAGAAGAAAAGAACACTGTTTAGTAGAGTAAAGCAAATAAAACAAATAATATTTCAAATAAAAAAGAAATTTCCTCCACATTTAAAAAAAAAATGTCCTCAGAATAAAGATAAGTTGTGAATGATGCACTTCAGACTTTTTAGTGACTTGGACCCAATGCTATCTGTTTTATTAAACCTGTGATAAAGAAAAATTACATTTCCACCCACTGTGCTCTATATTAAAAGAGGGCCTTTGTTCCTTCCTTTTAAAATTAGTTTTGTAAATTGTTTTGCCATTGTGGCTAAATAAGCTAAAATATGATAAGAGTTCAAATAATTAAATTTTTTGAACAAAGTAGGACGTTTTTGTCATCTGTGATACCTGCGCAGAGCTAGGAATTTATTTTTTATTTAATTTAATTTACCCTTTATTTTTTTAAAGAACAAAACACTGCTTGCTTGGAATGCATTACCTGTGTTACAGTTCATTCTGCTTCCTCAAATAATTTTCTGTTGACAGACGGGTGTAAGTCACACAAATGAGCATTAGTGACAAGTACAAAATTTGAATTAATATTAAAACTTCTTGCAGTCACTGTCTTTCTCACATTAATTCTGATTCTGTTCATGCTTTCCCAAAATCTCCCATTTAGCATCTTGCCTAAACCCATCAAATTAAACCAGATTTGTGTTACATTGCAAGATAAGGGAAAAGGAAGAAGCCTATTATTTTGGACAGTCATTTCTTGAACTGTCATGTACAGTATTTCATAAGACTGAAATCTAACCCAGAGAAGTTGCACCAAACTTTTCCTTTGAATAAAATCACTTGTTCCCTATCTGTCGGTCACTACGAGTTATGTCGTGACATTAGGGGTCTAACTTGGGAGCCCAATCATCTCTGAGTTCAAGAGAAATGCCAATGAGATTTAGCTAGTTGATTTTTCACGCTGAGGCACTCCCCATGCACATGGGTATATAAGGCGACAGCGTGCATCCACTCATTAGACTTTTGGTTTGGAGCAGAGTGGTTGTATGAAAAGCTGTTATACTCCACAAAGCCATTCATCTGCTGTGTGTCGGAAAGCTATTCTGGTTGGCGGTACGGCGTGAACAGCGGTGTCCTTTCTTAGCGATTCCCCTAGGCGCTTCAACTAAAAGAGCAGATTTCCTAAAAGAGCAAATCATGGATGATTCACGTCTTTTTAAAGACGCCGTTTCGTCCGTGTCCTCTTGGTTGCGGTTGTTTCCTGTCCTCTGACTGTCCTGGTTGTCGGAACTCGGGCTGGTCACGACAGCCCCTCCCTGGCGCATCCCCCTGAGGTAGGACCTTCTTTCTCAGGGGCTGGGCACAATATGGCACCCGCGTCCAGATCTTTGAAACCTCCACATGTGGCTCCTGGATGGGACGTGGCAGACATAAGTGGCCTATGCTTTGAAGTGGAGTCTGTTCACGAATTGGTGTTCATCTCACCGAGAAGAGCCCCGGAGATGCTCGATTAGAGTCGTGCTTTCTTTCCTTCAAGAAAGGTTGGAGCGTAAGCTGTTACCCTCCACCTTGAAAGTGTATGTTGCTGCTATCGCAGCACATCACGATGCAGTGGACGGCCGGTGCCTGGGGAAGCATGACTTGATCGTTAGGTTCCTGAGGGTTGCCAGAAGGTTAAATCCTCCTAGGACGCCCCTGATTCCCTCCTGGGATCTCTCTGTTGTCCTGGAGGGACTTCAGAGGAGTCCCTATGAGCCGCTTGATTCAGTCGAGCTGAAGTTCCTGTCTCTTAAGACAGAGCTCCTGATCGCGCTCACTTCCATCTAGTGAGCCCAGCCTGGATACGTGCCCAAGGTTCCCACCACTCCCTTCCGAGACCAGGTGGTGAACCAGCAAACACTGCCCCCTGAGGAGGCAGATTCAGCCTTGCCGTTTCTGTGTCCCATAAAAGCGTTAAACATATACGTGTACCGCACCCAGAGCTTCAGAAGCTCTGAGCAGCTCCTTGTCTGCTACGGAGGTCAGCAGAAAGGGAAGTCTGTCTCCAAGCAGAGGTTGGCCCACTGGGTAGTGGATGCCATCACCTTGGCGTACCAATCCCAAGGCGAGCCGTGCCCCCTGGGGGTGAAAGCTCACTCCACTCTGGGTGTTGTCTCCTCCTGTGTGCTGGCGCACGGTGCCTCTCTGGCAGACATCTGTCGAGGTGCGGGCTGGGCAACACCAAACACCTTCGCAAGGTTATACAACCTTAGTTTAGAGCTGGTTTCTTCCCGTGTGTTGGGTAACAGGTAATTGGCGGGAAGAACTGGCTCGGTGTCACGCTTGCTGCACCACTCCCCCTCACACTTGGTCGAGCATCCTCCAGCACCCCTGGCAATCAGACTTGGAGGAGCAGTCTGACGCCAGGCCCAGTACTGGTGTTAGCATGCCCGGAGTCCTGGTCAGCCCCTGTACTGGGCTAGGTGTCCAAATGGCTTGATTCCCTGCGGGCAATCCCATATGTGTATTCTTCCACGGTAAGGTTTCCCTCTTGGTAAACCCTTGTCTTCCCTTGACAGACCCGCTCTGTCTCTTCTGGCAGTTGTCCATCCCTACTCTAAGGTAGAACCTGCCTCAGAGACCCATTCCATACGTAGTACTACCCCCTGGGTCAGTCCATATCAGTATCTCCACGTCACCTCTCTACAGGTAAGATGTGGTCTCCGTCATTGCTGGGGGTAACGCATTACAAGTAACGTGAGTTACGTAATCAACTCTAGACAAACATTTGTGTGTCTTTTTTTATTGCTGAAGTGTGTTGAAATTTCTTCTTCTGCATTCTACTGTATGGACGTAAATTTATATTTCCTTCAGCCTGAGGCTTATTCATTTCACTTTTGGTGTGAAAAGGCTTTTATATTAGTCAAAAATAGATATTTTTACTTTAAAAACAAACAAGCAAGCCCTGTCCAGATTTAAAAAGTAACGCAAAAGTAACAACGCATTACTTTCCATAAAAAGTAACTAAGTAACGTAATTAGTTACTTTTTTTATAGAGTAACGCAATATTGTAATGCATTACTTTTAAAAGTAACAGCACTGGTCTCCGTAGTGACCTTTTCCCGAAGGCTCGCTTCCCCATCATTCTGCCAGGCTGAAAGAACAAATAGGAAAGATTTGAAGCAATCTTTCACTGAAGGTTGAAATCCCAATCAAATATGGGTGGCAAGGCACTGTCAAAAGATCTCTCGGATAAAGTTGGAATTTATGGCAAAGAGTGTTCATTGTGTGCATGTGACAATAATATCACAAATTCTCCACAAATTGGAGGGTTGCAAGAAAAAAACACTTTTCAAGAAAGGCCACATGCAGTCACGACTGAGATTTGCCAAAATGCATCTTGAAGATTCTGAGGCAGATGAGACTAAAATTGAATTATTTGTCCTCAACACCAAACAAAATGTCTGGCGGAAATCAAATACAGCTCACCATCCAAATAACAGCATTCCTACAGTAAAGCATGGAGGTGGTCATATCCTGTTATGGGGGTGTTTCTCTGCAGCGGGGACTGGAACACTTGTCAGGATAGAAGGAAAAATGGATGGGGCACAATACCATCAAATTCTTGAGGAAAATCTGTTGCCCTCTGCCAGAAAGTTGTCAATGGGAAGAAGGTTTACCTTCCAACATGACGATGACCCAAAGCACACAGCAAATCTGAGCACACAGTGATTAAAGGAGAAAAAGGTGAATGTCCTTGCATGGCCTAGTCAGAGCCCAGACTTAAACCCCATTGAAAATCTGTGGAATGACTTGAAGACTGCAGTCCACAAACAGTCACCATTAAATTTAACTGAACTTGAGCAGTTCTGTATAGAAGAGTGGGCAAATATAGCAAAGTCTAGATGTGCAAAGTTAGTAGAGACATATACCAGCAGACTAAAGGCTGTAAAGTGAAGGTGGTTCAACAAAATACTGACACCTGGGGGTGATCCTTTTTCCAACTCAGTGATTCTGTTTTAAATTTTTTTCTGTTATGTTGGTGTTATAAGATGTTATAATGTGTACTGAGTAAATACAACTGGATAAACCAAAAACTGTGTCCATCTTCATATCAGGCTGCAAAGCCGCAAAATGTGATTATTTTAAAGGGGGGTGATTCTTTTCTATACCCACTGTATATGTGTAGCAAGGTTTTCCGTTCGGGAAGTTGGACGAGGAAGTCAGGGGTGGCGAGTAGACCTTTTATTGGTCGTCACAAACAACATATAACAACGAGTGCGCTTCTTGGGCTTCCCAGTCAGGTGTCGCACACTCTCCTGTCTCTCTCCCACTCCCAGGTCGGCGGCCGCTTATCTCTCGTCTCCCCGCCAATCACTGGAATTGCAAACAGGTGTTAATCATTATTCACTTGACCTCCTTATCACCGCTCGTCTCCAAACTCGCTCTCCCGCTGCAGCCTTTCGCCTTCCCCCGCCCCCCTCGCCACATACCCCCACCGCCCGACTCAGGCCGGTCATGGCGGTCATTTCTGGAGAGGAAGTCGGCTACCGCCATCTGTGCACCTGGCCTGTGGACCACCTTGAACTTAAAGGGTTGTAATGCCAGATACCAACGGGTGATCCGCGCGTTGGTATCCTTCATCAGAGAGTGAATTCCCGTCCCAGGAGATAATAGCGGCAAAGAGATTGGCGGAGAGAGGAGAACGGCGGAGAGGGAGCCGCGGCATCGGCGCTCTCCGCCACGCCCCCTCGGGTCCCCGCTCGGGTCCCCTGGAAGACCCCACCCCGCGGTGCGGGTCGGGGGGGTGCCTTACTCCGCGACCTGGGAGTAGGAATAGGGCGAGGAGGGAGAGATGGAAGGAAAGGGGGGGGAGGAGAGAGAGGGAGATTAAAAGGGGGCTCTCCAACCCCCGGGCACACCACCAGATGGTCTTCAGCCAGCTGGATGGCCTGCGTCAGCGACGTCGGGCGGTGGCACTGGACCCACTCGGCCGTCCCCCGTGGTAGCCGAGCGACGAACTGCTCCAGCACCACCAGATCGACCACTCCCTCGACGTCGCGGTCCTCTGCCAGCAGCCACTTGCGGCACGCGTCCCGGAGCTGTTGGGCCATCACGAATGGTCGGCCGCTGTCCCCCAGCTCCCTTGATCGGAAGCGTTGCCGATGTTGCTCGGGGGTATGGGCGACTCGCTGAAGGATGGCCCGCTTCAGATCATCATAGGCCAGGAGGTTCGCAACAGGCAGCTGTTGGGCCGCCACCTGTGCTTCCCCAGTCAGCAGCGGGATCAGGCGCACCGGCCATTGGCTGCGCGCCCAGCCGCACGCCTCCGCTGCCCTCTCGAAGAGGTCCACGAAAGCCTCCGGGTCATCCTGTGGACCCATCTTCATCAGCGGGACGTGGGCGATGGAGGGGGCTGCTGCTGGGGCGGCCTCCCGGCCAAACAAGCTCCGGAGGACCCGCCGGTCCTCATCCTGCGCCTGGACCAACAGCCGGAACCGATCCTCCTGCTCCAGCTTGAGGTCCATCAGCGCCTGGTGTTGGGTTTGGTGAAGCCCGGCGAGTGACTTCACGAGCTCCGCAAGTGGCGTGGGCTGCGCTGGCTGCATGGCGGCGTGCCGGCTTCCTCGTCCCGGGTTTCGGCACCAGTGTAGCAAGGTTTTCCGTTCGGGAAGAAGGACGAGGAAGTCAGGGGTGGCGAGTAGACCTTTTATTGGTCGTCACAAACAACATATAACAACGAGTGCGCTTCTTGGGTTTCCCAGTCAGGTGTCGCACACTCTCTTGTCTCTCCCCCACTCCCAGGTCGGCGGCCGCTTATCTCTCGTCTCCCCGCCAATCACTGGAATTGCAAACAGGTGTTAATCATTATTCACTTGACCTCCTTCTCACCGCTCGTCTCCAAACTCACTCTCCCGCTGCAGCCTTTCACCTTCCCCCGCCCCCCTCGCCACAATATGTAATCTACCAGAAAGCACTGAGGTTACACATGGATAAAGTGAATTTACACTTGCACAATGTGAATCTGTAAGCAATCTGCTAGGTGACTGGACACTGCATGCCTTGACCCAGGTACCTTGACTGACTTTCTATAGGCATCATTCTGTGTCAAACTGAAGAAATGCTTTTCACAATCCCTCTGATTCGTTCAATGGCAGTTTTGCCCAGTAAGCATCACAAAAGAGTTCTCTAGCATGGCTGAAAAAGGCCTGCTATGTGATCTAAAACCAATTTCACTGTTAGAATAAGCCAGCACACATTTCCTTATCTTCCCCTTGCAGTCCAAACACCCAGGCATAACCGTGAGAGGTGAAGCATCGTGAAAAAAAAAGAATCTAATTTTAAAGGTAAGCACCAAACAAAAGCAATGCTTTAAGAGTGTTACCGAGCAGGGATAAGCAGGTGTTTGGCACGCCATGAAAAGGTGATTTCACATGAATCCCTCAGTTTAATTGGGTCTCACAGCTCTGGCCTCCTGCTAAGAGAACGGTCCTGCGATTTGGCCTTTCCTCTTCTCTCTCTGGTAACAACAGATCTGAGGAACCTTCTTTGTGTGACCTTTGATTTTATAACCATCCTGCATATCAGTGTTTTTATTTCTTTCTTCATTTTTTTAAAGGCAGTATGGAAATGAACGGTGTCTAAATGGTGTACAGTGACTTTTAGGGTAGAATTTTCTCTGGGTAATTTTCAAGCTGTGTTGGAAGTTTATCTTGTGCAATCAAATAGCTTTTGGCAATCCCCCCCCCAAATATATATGTGACCCTGGACCACAAAAAGTCTTAAGTCGCTTGGGTATATTTTTAGCAACAGTCAAAAAAACATTGTATTGGTCAAAATTATCGATTTTCTTTTATGCCAAAAATCATTAGGATATTAAGTAAAGATCATGTTCCATGAAGATATTTTGTAAATTTCCTACTGTAAATATATCAAAACTTAATTTTTGATTAGTAATATGCATTGCTAAGAACTTAATTTGGACAACTGTAAAGGTGATTTTCTCAATATTTAGATTTTTTTTGCAGATTCCAGATTTTCAAATAGCTGTATCTCGGCCAAATATTGTCCTAACCTAACAAACCATACATCAATGGAAAGCGTATTTATTCAGCTTTCAGATGATGTATAAATAAATTGACCCTTTTGACTGGTTTTGTGGTCCAGGGTCATATATATATATATGTATATATATATATAATATTATATATAGTATATTTCTTTATTTATTCAATAATATTTACTATTGTACTATTTAGTTTAAGTTTTACTTTTATTATTTTTAAATTCTATTTATTTTTATATATTTTATTTTTATTTTTATTTTTCATATTTATATTTTATTTTATGTCCGGCCAAAACAGATTACAATAGCATTTGGTGCCAATAGCTGTGCAGAATTTGAGTCCTCTTTAAACAAAACTTTTTGAAACATACTTGTAAATCTACATAATCATATGCAAATCTAAAATAATTAGAAACAATACTCATTTTCTGTCAATGCAGTATCATCTAATATTGATTCTGTTGGAAGTATGTAGTAGTAGTACAAGAGGCTGATCAAGAAAAATGAAAAAAAAAAGGTATAAAATATATAAATTGTATATTTTCTATAGTATAGTAAACTGTGTATTATCATAACTTAAACTTAAGTAAGGTGAAAAGTGATTAGAGCAGTACTACATTTGGTATTTTTATTATTTTGTTTTATATTTCCCTGTCTATTTTAGACACAAAATAGTGCAAAATAATATTTGCAGTTTCTAGCGTTCTTTCTCCAGTGGCGCAGCCATGATAAAGCAGCGACAGTGCTGATTTGTTTTCAGCATGAGAGCACCAGGGAAACACTTTACTGTGTGATGCAGTCAGATTGCATTTCCTCCCACTGTGAGATGTCTTGCAGAGTCCTCCTCTTATGAACACCCCTGGGGCCTCCTCTGCTCCTCACCACACACACGCCAATAATTCTGTCCATTAAGCAGGGGCTACATGGAACAATATTTAGAGGTTATTGAAAGGCCACTGAAATACATTTCTTTTGTAGATACATTAGCCAGAACATAACTGCTTATTGGATATTTGTTCTTTTAGGGTTTTAAAAAGAAGTGTTTATCTAATGATAACGACAACAATCAACAACACAAACAACAACAACAACACTATATTATCCCTGTTGCTCACACTTCCTTCCTAAGGTGACTGTATTCATTTAGTATGGAGCACTTACGTAATTATAAGAGATTTCAGGGTTGAAGGGCAGCCATATGATGAAGGTAACTGTTTAGTGCTTTTACACAGTAATGGCCGATACCTGACCCTTTGACATAAAAGGAGCTGTAATGCTCATTGAGTTTTAGCAAACTGTACTGTAATCAACAATGATTCACTCTGAAGAACAGACTAACAGATATAGAAGTCTGTGGAAATAATGTTAATTTTGCTTGTTTACTTTACTTTACTTTACTTTACTTTACTGTTGATAAACACAAAGGAAGACGAGATGAAGATCAGCAGTCTTTAATAAATCCACAAATAGGTAAATACAGACAAGGGAAGGCTGGTGACACACGTAACATTGACGAGACCCGACAACCTCAAACTGAACAGACAGGAACTTAAATACACAGACCAAACGAGAATAATAACATAACCTGAACCTAATAACATAATCAAATCAATAATCATGATAACCACTAACAAAGGCGGGAACGGTGAAAACACAAACAAAGTCCATGTGGTTGTGACAGATCGCCCCCTCCTGGAAGACCCCACCTGGAAGACCCACACCACCATGGAGATGATGGAGGTGGAGCCCACGGCGCAGACAGAGAGCTGAGGAGGTGGAGCAATGCTAAGGATCCAGGTGGCCACAACGGAGCCATAGCGATGATCGCCCAAGGTGTAGGTGGGGATCCAGAGGACAGAGGGTGAGCTGGAGTGACTGAGGAATGAGGCGGAGCCTGAAGGAGGTCGGAGCTTGCCAGAGCCAAAGGGGTGGAGGGCCGGAGAGCATCGGATGGCCTGCAAGTCCGCAGCAAATGTGCGGTGACGTCCGACCCAGGACTGTTTTCAACATTAATAATACAAAATGTTTCTTGAGCAGCAAATCATATTAGAATGGTTTCTGAAGGATCATGTGACCCTAAGGACTGGAGTAATGGCTGCTGAAAATTCAGCTTTACCATCACAGCAATAAATTACATTCTAAAAAATATTAAAATATAAATCAGTTATTTTAATTATTAATATAGTTTTCATATTTTTACTGGTTTTTACTGTATTTTGTATTCTTTTAAAAACTTTTTTTTCATTTACTATTTAACCATTACTGCTATAAGTGCATTTAGCCTATAGATCTCAAACTTTTAACGAATGTGGCTAAAAAATGTAACTAGTCCTCACTGTGCCGATCCTAGACTTCTGGGGGCCCTACGCAAAACTGTGTGTGTGGGGGGGAGGTTATGAATGAATGAAACGCCTTTGTCTGTGTTACTAAAATTAAATAATCTTTGAGAGCAAGGGGGCCCCCTGGTGTTTTGGGGGCACTACGCAGCTTGCTTACTTTGCGTATAGGGAGGATCGGCTCTGAGTCCTCGTATCGTCAGGCCAATGCTATAAATAAGAGCATTTTTGCAGTGAAAAGCAGAATGCAAAATAAACTTCACAATACAGTATAGGTAATATCCAGAAAACAGAAAAAGGCAATAGAAAGTAAAATTATGCAGATTAAAAAATGACTAAACAGAAACATGCAAAAAGCAACATGAAAAAATGCTGTCTTCTTCTACCAGAATGACTGTAATTGATGATATCAGTAAGACAGACAGGAATCCTGTGAAGATGGATGGCTGGAGACAGAGCTGAGTCTTCTTATCAACAGCATTTCATAATTCATGTTCTTATGAATTATGCATTATCCGTGGTTTGAAAAGAGGAAGAGTTCCTTTGTAAACATGGGGAAATACAGGCAGAGATTTATCATTCAATAGTGTTTCTTCTTTATAGGTGGTCTTAAAAGCTTCTGGGCCTGAGGTCTTTATGCCAATTCACACTTCAGTCTTAAAAGCTCAGTTCCTGAGGAAGAAAACTAGATTGTGAAGAGTAATGCACTCTGCTTGCCTCAGGTCGACTGTTGCTCTAGTAAGTAAATTGTCACTATATAAGTTGCTATGGCTATAATAAGTGTCAGTTAAATTTGGAAATGCTTCTTCATGACCACATACAGCATGGAGTCCTTCACTAACATTTTGAATGTTTTCATTAGTAACAAACAGAAGCAGTTGTATTGGGAGTGTAATGCAGATTTTGGGTTTACTTTTGACCATAAGCCATGCCACTTATCTTGTTACTCTAGGTCTTGTTGTTCGTTACAACTCTGGCAGGTTTAAAATGGGTTAATCCGTCATTTTAGACTGTCCTGAAAAAAAGATTCATGAATATTAATGCAATAATAATAACAAAAAATTCTTACCTTGAGACATAATTATGAATTGACATAGAAAAAGTGGAAGCAGCAGACAGTAATTCATAAGAGCAGAGATGTTCACTTTTTATTAGAAGATGAAAGCTTGTTTTACTTTGTTTGCAGGTTAAAAGATGATTGTGTCACTTTGGTTTTGAGTAATGCTGAGGCCTGGACGCAAACTGCAGACTGCAGCTTTCTGTGCTGATTTTAAGGGAAATTCTGCACAATTCTTTCATTTAAACATGGTAAAATGTGTTAAATGGAGCTGAAAGCAATACACTCATACCGATAACTAAAAAGCATGACCAATTTCACAAACATATTTACATTAGCAGCAGGTTATATGTTGAAATTCACAGGCTAAGTCCAAGTTTTACATTATTTTCTTTGCATGAATAAATCTCCACCAGAATCCACTGCTTACTGCAATCTTATATATGGTGGTTCCGATCTCTACAAGAGAGTCAGATGCCAAAGGAGGAAAAAATGAGCATTTAAAGCTGCTCAATAACGCTGTCAGAAATCTTTTGCATGTTCAGATGAGATTTTCCTTCAGAGATAATCTAAAGGTGACATTGTGAAGATACAGGACTGGGGTGTATATGTGAGTGAGGGACATGTCAGGATAGTAAAATAACCTCTGCTGTCGATTTCACGGTGGAATACTTTGCTGTCTTCTTCCTCACTATGTTTAAATGCAATAATTTCACATGACCTTCCTTCATATAGTTTCACATGCTTAAAGCTTTACATGCTTTTTTTTTTTCTATTGATCAAATTATTTCAGATCTATACCAACGCTTCCAATCCGATTGAAATTTCAATTGGATCAAGCTCAGCTGGTTCGATGGAGGTGTTTACATGAATGCTTTTCGGTCTGATTGAGCCATCAGTCCAATTACTGACATTATTTGGATTCATGTAAAAATTAATGAGGCTTATGATAGATTTGAAGTAAATGAAAAGATATTGATTGACAGGAACAAACACGTTTTTAGATAAAAGCTTTCAGTAAGTTCTGAGTGTCATGAGATCCAAAAATGTAAATATTGAAATGAATGTGGCTGTTTTGGAGTTTTTTGAAAGCAGTGTTTCTGCATATCGAGCCTTAAGGCAGGTAAAGTGCACTCCGAATACAGTCACATTTCCTTATGCTTTCAAGGAAACGGTTTAGCAGAACTACAAAGACTTTTTCTAAAATATTTTTTGGGGATGCAAAAAAAAAAAGCCCCAAACAACAAAGAATTTAATTTCTTATGCCCATCTGCTGCCTGCCGCAAACATTTGACATGACATCAAGTTTTATGTCTCGCTGCTTTTCTGCAATAATTCCATAACATTTATGGCTAACTGAATCAAAAACTATGACTCATCCGTCAAAACTTGGAACATTAAGGGAGCTCACTGACTCACTGTCCCTAAAGATGTTTTCTTCTGGCTGACTGAATTCTTGTTTCGGATTCAAAATCATTGTCCTATTATGCAAAAATCGCTTCATAATCACTTTCCAGTAATGAGCTTTGGTGTCTGGTGGCGCTGAGTGACAGAGATTTGGTCCAGGATCACTCTGCATTCAGGCCTCCTCCAGCCATCAGCCCTGAGCTAAGCTCATTATGTAAAACACAGCACAGCGTGCAGAACACATCCTGATGCCTAAACTCACACTGATGTACTGCAAAATCTATTTTAAGCTGGCTGTGTCTGGGTTTGTCCTCTGAGAACCGACACGAGGCGCAAAAATCTCCACTGACATTGAGTCACTGCTACCAAAACTAGCGCCTGTCACCCATTTTCTGAGAACAGGTAGCAATGTTTACCACAAATCCACAGGGAAAAAAAAGAAACACATGCTATATTCCATTAAGTTAATTCCACCTTCCTATAATCTGTTGCCTTGGATGAAAAAACTGAGGATTTCCCATAAATTCTCAATGGCAATTTGTAACTATTTTAAGTTTTGACAAATTTGCATTAATTTGTACAATATCATTCATTTTTGTCCAATGTTCTTACAACCCACTGATGGTTAGGTTTAGGGGTGGGGTTAGGGATGGACATTCCCTTATGCAAAGAAATATAGGTAACACTTTCTATGAAGCCCATATTTATAATACATTATAAGAGTATTTGTAAGGCATTATAATGAATGCATAATGTATTATAAAAAGCGTTATAATATGTTGTATAATCTCATAAGTAATCATAACAACAATTTGAATGCATTATAATATTTACTTATTTGTGGTTAAAGCTTTTAAGAGTATGATGATTTATAATACACAATGAACACAATGCATCCACTTAACTTACAATGGATTACATTTCCCATAGCTATAATGTATTATAAGTCTCATATCTTGCCATTGTTAACTTGTTACTTAAAGCAGACAAAGACCACTTATAAATAACAACAACAACAACAACAATAATAATAATAATAATAATTTTT
>NW_015551067.1:56696-58516 GCF_001515605.1 Sinocyclocheilus anshuiensis | reverse complement strand
AATGCATTATAATATTTACTTATTTGTGGTTAAAGCTTTTAAGAGTATGATGATTTATAATACACAATGAACACAATGCATCCACTTAACTGATTACATATTACATTTCCCATAGCTATAATGTATTATAAGTCTCATATCTTGCCATTGTTAACTTGTAGCAGACAAAATAATAATAAAAATAATATTTTTTTTCTTAAACAGCCGTAAGGTCAGATATCAGATCAGATGAATGTGTAATATGACACATTTGCTTTTAATTATATTTATTGTAATATCAGTAAGATACTGTACAGATCTGTAATAAATAATGTCAAGATATGAGACTTATAATCCATTATAAATTAAGTGGATTTAACATGGTGTTTATTGTGTGTTATAAATAATCATACTCATAAAAGTTCTAACCACAAATAAGTAAGTTTTATAATGTATTATAATTGTTGTTATGTATATTTATGAGCTGAAACAACATATTACAAGTTTTTTTATAATGCATTTTGCATTCATTATAATGCCTTAAGAATACCCTTATAATGTGTTATAAACAGTGTTCGAACTATACCGTGGACATTGGGGGAGCCCAATTTTTTTTGGGGGGTTGGGGTTGGGTTCGTGCGCTTGCGCGTGCCTCAAAAGAGGGCTTACAATGACTTACAAAGATACATAACAGCTGCAAGTGTATGCACTACTTGCTTTATGCAAGCACTATATAGGATAAATCACTATACTGGATTTACCCTATTATACTTTATCGACACGAATTGATAGGTGAAACAACAAACAGCCACCCACAAATAGTCTATAAACAAAGCATCAGGCTGTCTTTGAGTTCACATGAACAACGGTTAAAGTTACTCGTCGTCAGGCTACAGAAGAATACCATAATTCCTCCGTTCAATTAGGCCTAAGACATCGCAGACCTATAACAACTCAGGCACAACACATAATTGATAATTGATGAATAACATGCCTTACCTTAACAAATAATCGACCACCATGCTGTGTGGTATCGGCGTTTGGTATCGGGGCATTTTAACGAGTACGAGTACGAGTACGAGTACAGAAGCTCAGTATCGGGCCCGGTATCGGTGCATCCCTAATAGAAAGTGTTACCAAAATATATTTACTCAATATATTAAATTATTTAATGTATATTGAAAATACACATGACAATATATTGTGTTAATATATTACAATATACTAAATAATACATAAAGAATTGCCGCTTTTCATATATTCAAATGAGACAATATATTTACTTATATATGTAATTTTCTATGTAATAATACACTTCACAATATATAGATTTACATGTCCTAAAATATGGTGCTGTTTATGCGTTTATAAATATATTAGAAAATTTATGTATTCACTTTATGTAAACCCATGAGTTAATTCATGAAGGAATTGTAGTCCAGTTTTTGTATTTATTGCTTTATAGATTTATATGTATGAATATATAGCCATACATGGTCCATATTGCAGTATATTGAAAAATATAAACACTATTGTCACAGTTATGGACTGTTTGTTGTTCCCTTTCGATACTTCACTCGTACTGCGTCTTGCTTAAGACGCATATGGGAAAAAGCCTTTTTTCTCATGAACTGAAGCCTATTTCATTCACGTAGTGAAACTGCACAGCCATTGGTTCGTTTTTAAAGCCTGCTTAAACACTGCGTGAAACTGCATATGGGAACAGTCCAATCACGCCGTGCTAATGTAGTGGAACGACTAAAGGTGTAACTTCCATAAGCAACCAATGCTTATAGAGAAGTCAACAATAACCCAAGGCTAAGCGGGCTGAGCTTTCTAGG
>NW_015551067.1:36927-55939 GCF_001515605.1 Sinocyclocheilus anshuiensis | reverse complement strand
CGTCCACATTTGCGAGGTTTTATAACCTGGAAGTCCCGGCCTTACAGGCCAGGATCCTTTCCGCTTGAAATGGCACGCGCTGCGTAAACAGACATGACAGAGAGCCCTTGGCCGTGCCGCGCCCAAGTTCTCTGGTATTGTTCACCTGTTAGCTCTCGACCCCTGGGTGAGAGTTACGGGTATACTCTGGAACGATTAACCAGGCCGGGTGTGACCTAGAAAGCTCAGCCCGCTTAGCCTTGGGTTATTGTTGACTTCTCTATAAGCATTGGTTGCTTATGGAAGTTATACCTTTAGTCGTTCCACTACATTAGCACGGCGTGATTGGACTGTTCCCATATGCGTCTTAAGCAAGACGCAGTACGAGTGAAGTATCGAAAGGGAACGTACTCGGTTACTAACGTAACCTCGGTTCCCTGAGATACGGGAACGAGTACTGCGTTGCTGGCCGTGCTATCTAGCTGCATGACTCAGTCGTCGCTTCAGTCGAAGTAAACCTGAGAATCCTGTGGCGAGCGCCCGCTTATATAGCCAGATGCCCCGCCCATTCTGGCGGGCTTCGTCGCCATAGGCTCGTGCAGCTCCGCTGCCGCACCATTGGTTCGTTTTTAAAGCCCTGCACGAACCAATGGCCGTGCAGTTTCACTGCGTGAATGAAATAGGCTTCAGTTCAGGAGAAAAAAGGCTTTTTCCCATATGCGTCTTAAGCAAGACGCAGTACTCGTTCCCGTATCTCAGGGAACCGAGGTTACGTTAGTAACCAAGTACGTTTTTTCTCCCTCTGTGCCCATATTTGGTCATGTTCCTGTTCTCATTTTCTCATTACTAGCTGATCCTCATCACCTGTTTGCCCCTTGTTATCTGCCCTATTTATAGTCTCCTGTCTGTTCAGTTTGCTGTCGGTTATTGTTTAGTGCCACATGTGTTTGTTTAACCTGGAGTATTTACCTTTCGTGTATCGTGTGGATTCTAATTAAAAGCATTTATGTGGATTACCTTCATCTTCCTTGCCTTCCTTGGATCAACCGTGACAGAATAACTGACCAAAACATGAGAAACAGGAGGTATGAACTGGAGGAGCCCTTCTGGGGTTTTGGGGTATTTGCATATTTCAGAACGGCCGAAACCTGGAGGAATATGTACGGGAGTTTTTGGACAAATACCATCTTGCCACATGCAATGACCTCATCTTAATGGAGGGATTCTGGTGCGGGCTGGACGACGATATCCGCTTCGTCATGGCCCAAGCAGATCCATGCTGGTCGCTGAGGAATTACATCAACTTCGCGCTGTGGGTTGTCAGATCAGCATTCACCGTGGACGAAGCGGAGTCCAGCCCGGGGTCATCACATGTGAGTGCCGCCAGCCCAGAGTCATTGCCGATCATGGCCACTAAGCCTAAGCCCAGTCAAAGACCCCCCAACGGCACGGAGATGCCCGAGCCCACCGCAGACGGAGAGCCAGAGCCTGCCGTGGTCATTGAGCCATTGCCATCAGGAGCGACAGAGCTGAAGATCGGCCCGGAGCCGGAGCCCCAAGTGTCTGACCAGGTGCGAGAGCTGACAGCACAAGCGATGGTGGATACAGCTGTGGGGATCGTGGAGGCAATGGAAAGCCCTGCCCATGGCACCACCGCTGGGGGTGAGCACAAACTGGACCTGGGATATTTAATAGACTTGCACTGCACCGATACCCATCCTTCAGATTTCACCCGAACTGTTAACCTGGGAAAATATCCCACCCAACCTCCCTCTCCTGCCTCCTCTCATTGACCTGTTCCCTTCCTCAACGCCCTCTCCGCTGGATCCCGTCAGCCTCTCTGCTCACCCTCAGCTCACCATCTGTGGCGTGGGCTCGCCGCTGGTCTGCCCATCTTCAGCTCCGTTGGCGTCGAGTCTGGAGGATCCCTCGACTCCGCCTTCAGCCTCCGATGCCCAGACTCCGCCTCGGTCCTGCGACCCAGTGGCTCCACCATGGCTTCCAGCTCCCTTGTCTCCACCAGAGCCCGTCAGTCCACCAACTCCGCCAGGCTCCCTCGTCCCTCCGGCTCTGCCTTGGTCAGTCATCCCCCTACCTCCACCTTAGGACTGCACTCCTCTGGCTTTGCCTCGTTCCTCCATCCCTCCAGCTCCACCTCAGTCTTCTGTCGCTCCGGCTCCGCCGCGGCCTTCCGGATCTCTGCCTACACCTCGGTCGCTGAAGCCTCCGGCTCTGCCTTAGCCCTCCGGATCTTCGGCTTCACCCTGGCTCTTCGGCTCTCTGTCGTCGCCTCGGGCTCCACCACCTGCTCCGCCGCCGTCGGTCGGCCCCCTGGAGCCATCAGCCCTTCCTCCACCTTGGCTCCTCCCTCCATCGGCTCCACTGTGGACCGCCATCATGACTGTGGCCTGTGGCCTGGACTGTCCTGCCTGGCTCCTCCTGCTCCAAGTCCCGCCTGTCTCCTCCCTGGCTCTTTTCTCCATCTCGACCCTGGACTCTGGTTGTCGTCCTCTTCCTGGGTGTCCGTCCTCCGCCGGAACCTCCTTCAGTATGTTTCTGCCTGCCAGCCCTTTTCCATCCCACTTCCACTCCTTTGTCCTCCTCCTAAGTTCCCCTCCGTCCCACCATTTTTCTCTGCAGCGCGAGATTGTGCCTTCCGGGAGGGTGCGAAATGTCACAGTTCTGGACAGTTTGTTGTGTTTTCTCCCTCTGTGCCCATATTTGGTCATGTTCCTGTTCTCATTTTCTCATTATTAGTTGATCCTCGTTATCTGCCCTATTTATAGTCTCCTGTCTGTTCAGTTTGCTGTAGGTTATTGTTTAGTGTCACATGTGTTTGTTTAACCTGGAGTATTTACCTTTTGTGTATCGTGTGGATTCTAATTAAAAGCATTTGTGGATTACCTTCATCTTCCTTGCCTTCCTTGGATCAATCGTGACAACTATAGTTTCCCATATATGGAAATGTATTTAATATATTGTGTTTATAATGTATTGTGCATATATTTTCATAAGGGTTCATGCATAGTTTTTTCCCCCCTAAAAATCATACGTTTGAGTACAGATCAAATTGTACGAGTTCATATGAAGTCACGTTTTCTCATAAAATAATTTTGGTATTTCCACCATACACACATTGTTGAACGCCATTTTCAGAAAAACTGATAAGATGGAGCGGAGTCATAAAAATATAAAAGTATGTTGTTAGTTGATACAGTTCAAATATTGCTACATCAACTTACCTTTTATGTCATGCTTTTGATAGAAATCTTGACATATGTTTAAGATATGATTTATCAAAACTGATTCTAGCATGTTTAGAGGATTTTATGCACTAAAGGAATGGTTAGTTGTTTGTTCTATCTATTATATTTGTATACATATTTTAAAATATTTGTATAAAATAAGAGCTTTGGTGACAACTGATATATTTTTTTTTATTCAGTTGAAATTTACTACAGTAACATAATAGATTATATGCCTACACAATAGAGTGCTAAAAGTTTTAAAATGGCACAACTGTTTTCCTCATTACTGTAATAATAAGAAATGTTTTTTTTTTGCACCAATTCTGCATATTACAATATTTTTTGAAGGATTATATTACTCTGAAGACTGGAGTAATGGTTGCTGAAAATCCAGTGTTGCCATCACAGGTATACATTACATTTTCAAATAACAATATTCACAACATCAAATAAATGCAGCCATGGTGAGCACAAGAGACTTTCAAAAACATAAAAAATCTTAAATCTTAATGACCCAAACTGTATACTACTAAAATATTTTTAACATTTCCAGTTGTATTAAAAAAAAAAGTCACAATGAGCATACATAAATTCTGTAAATTGTTGTTCATTGTTGGTTCATTATACCTAATGCATTAACTAATGCTGGCAAATTATTATAAACTGTTACCACGTTTTCAAATAAATTAAAAGTGCTATGAGACCTAATCCTGTTATAAGCTAAAATCTGACCTGGCCATCATTGAAAAGCCACCCTCTCCCTCCAGCTCCACCTCAGTCTTCTGTCGCTCCGGCTCCGCCGCGGCCTTCCGGATCTCTGCCTACACCTCGGTCGCTGAAGCCTCCGGCTCTGCCTTAGCCCTCCGGATCTTCGGCTTCACCCTGGCTCTTCGGCTCTCTGTCGTCGCCTCGGGCTCCACCACCTGCTCCGCCGCCGTCGGTCGGCCCCCTGGAGCCATCAGCCCTTCCTCCACCTTGGCTCCTCCCTCCATCGGCTCCACTGTGGACCGCCATCATGACTGTGGCCTGTGGCCTGGACTGTCCTGCCTGGCTCCTCCTGCTCCAAGTCCCGCCTGTCTCCTCCCTGGCTCTTTTCTCCATCTCGACCCTGGACTCTGGTTGTCGTCCTCTTCCTGGGTGTCCGTCCTCCGCCGGAACCTCCTTCAGTATGTTTCTGCCTGCCAGCCCTTTTCCATCCCACTTCCACTCCTTTGTCCTCCTCCTAAGTTCCCCTCCGTCCCACCATTTTTCTCTGCAGCGCGAGATTGTGCCTTCCGGGAGGGTGCGAAATGTCACAGTTCTGGACAGTTTGTTGTGTTTTCTCCCTCTGTGCCCATATTTGGTCATGTTCCTGTTCTCATTTTCTCATTATTAGTTGATCCTCGTTATCTGCCCTATTTATAGTCTCCTGTCTGTTCAGTTTGCTGTAGGTTATTGTTTAGTGTCACATGTGTTTGTTTAACCTGGAGTATTTACCTTTTGTGTATCGTGTGGATTCTAATTAAAAGCATTTGTGGATTACCTTCATCTTCCTTGCCTTCCTTGGATCAATCGTGACAACTATAGTTTCCCATATATGGAAATGTATTTAATATATTGTGTTTATAATGTATTGTGCATATATTTTCATAAGGGTTCATGCATAGTTTTTTCCCCCCTAAAAATCATACGTTTGAGTACAGATCAAATTGTACGAGTTCATATGAAGTCACGTTTTCTCATAAAATAATTTTGGTATTTCCACCATACACACATTGTTGAACGCCATTTTCAGAAAAACTGATAAGATGGAGCGGAGTCATAAAAATATAAAAGTATGTTGTTAGTTGATACAGTTCAAATATTGCTACATCAACTTACCTTTTATGTCATGCTTTTGATAGAAATCTTGACATATGTTTAAGATATGATTTATCAAAACTGATTCTAGCATGTTTAGAGGATTTTATGCACTAAAGGAATGGTTAGTTGTTTGTTCTATCTATTATATTTGTATACATATTTTAAAATATTTGTATAAAATAAGAGCTTTGGTGACAACTGATATATTTTTTTTTATTCAGTTGAAATTTACTACAGTGACATAATAGATTATATGCCTACACAATAGAGTGCTAAAAGTTTTAAAATGGCACAACTGTTTTCCTCATTACTGTAATAATAAGAAATGTTTTTTTTTTGCACCAATTCTGCATATTACAATATTTTTTGAAGGATTATATTACTCTGAAGACTGGAGTAATGGTTGCTGAAAATCCAGTGTTGCCATCACAGGTATACATTACATTTTCAAATAACAATATTCACAACATCAAATAAATGCAGCCATGGTGAGCACAAGAGACTTTCAAAAACATAAAAAATCTTAAATCTTAATGACCCAAACTGTATACTACTAAAATATTTTTAACATTTCCAGTTGTATTAAAAAAAAAAGTCACAATGAGCATACATAAATTCTGTAAATTGTTGTTCATTGTTGGTTCATTATACCTAATGCATTAACTAATGCTGGCAAATTATTATAAACTGTTACCACGTTTTCAAATAAATTAAAAGTGCTATGAGACCTAATCCTGTTATAAGCTAAAATCTGACCTGGCCATCATTGAAAAGCCACCCTCTAGACTCCAGTGGCCTGCTATTAACCTCTCTGATAGCTAGTGGTGAGATTATGACAAATGGAAAGTACTGGAAACTGACAGATTCTAAGTAATTAGATTCTCTATTGCTGTCATCATTGCAGAAACGCTGCCAGATCCACTCATGGTTCAAACTATGAATATGTTCAGGGTATTTGTTGAGTGTTAAGGGTTTGTTTGTGTTTAATGAAACTAAAATCGAGTTCAAGGGCAGTAGCATTTCCTCCAGGCACTGATTGTTTCTTCTAAAATGTAATAATGAAATTCAATGTAAACAAACAAAAAGCAACAATATAGTGCTCAGTATTACAAAATATATTGTTCCTCCTCTGAAATTTCAATACTCTTTATTGTAATGTGATTATATCAGGAAACATTAGGTACAAGTATGAAGTTTCTTAAAGAGCAGGTCATATGAGTTTTCGAAAAAAGTAGCTATCCTTAATTATAAACAGTCTGCAAAGTTGTTAATCAAAAGAGTGCATGATAAATAAAGATATTGTCTCTCAAAAGAAAGAGTCGACTCTGAACTGCCTTAACGAGTCGTTATATTTTCGAATCTTCTGCCTGTTACCTATATATGTCACAAGGTAACACATTTGCATAATCCCCGCCTGCCAGCGAAATACAAATACTCTGACCTGCCCACAAACACTTCTGCTAGTATGTTTACATCAGGTCGAGAAGACGCTGTGTTTTCAGCCTCACTAGGCATTCTAACACAGTTCCCACACCTGCACCTCAAATAAGTAAATAATAATAATGAATGCAATATCACGTAAAGTACCACATACAAAGTTTAAACTTACCACTGAGAAATGTCCTGACCGGGTTGTGCTTGCGATGGAGTTTCCGGTTGAGCGACTGCATCGGTATCATCGATACCGAATTGATAAGGTGATATTGATGCCGTTTTTGTAACCTTATAGCATCTTCGTTTACAAGTAACCCTCCGGAGCAAAAAAAAATTAATTATGGTAATGGCCATTTAGTTTCCGACACACATTATATATGGAAAGACCAATCACAACAGATTTGGCCAGCTGACCAATCAGAGCTAAGTAGGCTTATGGAAGGGAGGGCTTTACAGACCTTAAGCTCAGAACTGCTTTGAACGAATCGTTTCGAAATCATCGAAAAATTATTTTAATATTAAATGGATATTCTGATAAAATGACAATGTTTTCTGACCATAGATTTAAACTTGTTGTACAATATTAGGACACAATATTAAGACACTTTAAAATACCATATGACCTGCTCATTAAATACAACTATGTAAAGTTTCTAATAAAAATTTAATTTTAATTTAAATAAATTTGATTTATTAAATTAAAATTTATTTAAATGAATTATAGAGCAACCTTGCTGAAAACCAAAGAAATCAGTATGTGGAAATGCAATCTATATAAAAATTAAGCATATCATATTTGCCAGCATTCAGCTGACAACACCTATATGCAAGTTTGTATTGTCATTCTGCAGCAGCCCAGACGATAATTAGACTTCGTCACATCATCACACTTACTATCTACTGTCTGTCGGCTGCAACAAAATGCATGACATGTTATATATCACTGCTAGAATTGCTCATCCACAGTCGCTTTATTGCTGTTCCCAAAGTGTTTATTTCTCCAAAGACAATAGGCTATGATTACACCCTAAGATACTAAATAGTAAATTAATTCATTTAGACAAACTAGTATCCAATCAGATGATTGATTAAAAATGAACAAACAAGTATAAAATTGTACATAATACATACATCTATCTATACCGCTGAGCCATTATATTATGACCACCCCCAACCTAGAGCAATGAGAGCACCTGGCAACCAAATAATGCCACAGATGCGATTCACAGAGCAGTATATATACCCCGAGAACCGACTTTCAGTCAGTAGAGTGTTCGGTGTCATAATGGGAAAAGCTGGCAATTAATCGGAGTTTGAAAAAGGACAAATTTTGATGGCACGGAGCCTCAGAACTTCAATTTAGAAAACGGCGCGCTTCTGGGTTGTTCACATGCCACTGTAGTGAGTATGTATCAAAAGTGGTGCTTGGGTGGCCAAACAATGAACCGTCGTCTAGCTGTGTGTTATAAGTCGATGCCTGAGGGGAACGGAGACTGTCGTGCATTGTTCACAGCAACTGCAGGGCCACAGTGCGACAAATCACCAGCAGCTACAACAGTGGTGACCAGGACAATGGGCCACAGCACACAGTTCATCGCAGCCTTCTGCGTATGGGCCTGTGTAGTCGATGACCCAGCCTGGCCCCCATGCTAACTGCATGCTGTTGCCAACAACGCATGAAATGGGCCCAAGATAATCAAGATTGCACCGTGGATGATTGGAAGAATGTGGCCTGGACTGATGAATCAAGATTCCAGGTGCATCACGTCGATGGCTGAGCATGGATACTCCGATTACCAACAGAGGCTATGGCACCTGGGTGCACTGTTGGGCAGACACAGGCCACCAGCGGCGATGTTATGCTGTGGCCAATGTTTTCTTGGGACTTTAGGCCCCATTATCCCAATAGCACAGTGCCTGACAGCTGTCAGGTATCTGAACATCGTTGTGGACCAAGTGCACCCATTCATGGCAACTGCGTTCCCTGCCGGTGATGGCCATTACCATCAGGATATTGCGCCAAGCCACACTGCCACAATCGTCAAGGAGTGGTTTGAGGAACATGATAGTGAATTTCTGTTCATGCCTCGGGCTCCAAATTCACTCAGTCGAACATTTGTGGTTCAACTTCGAAAAGCTGGTTTGCGATACATCAGCACCACCATGCAATGTATGAGAACTGGAGGACCTGCTGTTGATATTATGGTACCAGATACCCCAGGAGATCTATCTTCACCTCGTCAAATAATGCATGGCCATTTTTTGTGGGCTAAAGGAGGTTCTACAGGTTAAGTAGGTGGTCATAATGTAATGTCTCATTTGTGTATAAACCATATACAGTACATTACTGGTATTTATGTAATATTTTCTGTAAATATAAATCTATGTATTATGTATTTTTATGTGTATATACACATTTTTCAGTAATTATAATTTTTTATTAGACATAATTTATGTGTAGAAATATACATTTTAAATAGATAAAATGTTACGATAATGTAAATGTATGCATTATGTATATTATATTATATATGTAGCTTCATAACAAAGAAATTTGCAATAAAAAAAAGAATACAAAAAATGACATATTTTAATGTTCTTTTTTTCACACTGGTATAATAAATGCACTATGACTCAGTAAATAATCAATATACTGACTAATCAGTGCAAAAAATTCTGTGTAGTTCTGTGAACACCTGAATGACAAATGTGGATCTACTAACTGTTATTGCCATGTTTCACCCCCAATTACCTGGGAAATAAATTCCACCACCTGAAATGAGAAAGACTGGACCATCTGCTGCCTCTGTCCCACTCTGGCTTCCACTCATCCACCATGCATTTCCACATCAGTTCCTATGGCTTCTTTAATTGCGAGGCACTCATTTTGGGTGGAGAACAGAGTTTGGAACTCAACAATACTGCACTTTAGAGTGGGCAGCCAAAAATCTCTTTGGGTTTATAGCTGACAGGAGGGGGCCATGCACAGAAGGGCCCCCTGCAGTTTGGTATCTGGTCTTGGTTTCTCACCACCATCTTCTTTTACAATGAACTTATATATTTGGCCTCCAGAGTAGAGACCTGCACTCCCGCGGGAGTACCGCGGGACCCAACGCAACAGGGTGCGGCGCGGGACAACTCTTGATGGGCGAGCGCGGGTGCGGGCGGGAAGAGACTCGTGTGTGTGCGGGATGCGGGAGAATAAAATGATTCGCGGGACTCCCGCAAAATAGAAATGATCTAAACATAAAGTGTCTAAAACATATAAATTGTTATTTATCTGTTGCACTAAAGCAAAAAGAACAACTAATATTAACATTAAAATGATTAACGCGCCAGCTAGACATAGTCTAGTTTCCATTTATAATGTAGCCAATGTGTCGCGGGCGGGAGCGGGACCAGATAAGATATATTTTTGCGGGAGCGGGCGGGCGCGGGACAGAATCTTAAGGGAAAGGGCGGGAGCGGGACTGAAAAATCCGTCCCGCTTAGGTCTCTACTCCAGAGCCAAGAACAACACCAAGAACATGACAGATGAGTGCAACAACACACATGAATAGTGTCACTACTGTCAAAGTGCTAGGTAATGTCACTGTTCACTTATTTATCTGCTTACCAAGATGTAGGCGACTTTGTTTCTTCAGTAGAACACAAACGGAGATTTTTAGCTCAAACCGTCGCAGTCTGTCATTCCTATACTGTCAGTGGATGGGAATCACGGCTTTGAGAGTCATAAAACATACACAAACAAATCCAAACTAAATCCTGCGGCTCGTGATGATACATTGATGTGTAAAGACACAAAACGATCAGTCTGTGCAAGAAACTGAACAGTATTTATATCGTTTTTTACCTCTGATTTTCACCACAATGTCTGAACTGTCCTGAGCGCCTTCGCATCTTCTTCTTCAGCCTGCACGTGAGGCATCTTCTTCTTCTTCTTGCTTCTTGCAGACTTATAAGTGCATTACCGCCACCTATCTCTCAAATGGACCATTGACACTATATACAATCTCAATTGGGAGTGTCAATGGTCTCCGTATTTATAATACATTATAAGGGTATTCTTAAGGCATTATAATGAATGCATAATGCATTATAAAAAAACGTATAATATGTTATATCAACTCATGAATAATCATAACAACAGTTATAATACATCATAATACTTACATATTTGTGGTTATAAGTTTAAGAGTATGATTATTTATAACACACAACGAACACCATATTAAATCTACTTCATTTACAGAATAATGTACTGTATCATATCTTGACATGGTTTATTTAAGATCTGCGTGGTATCTTACTACAGCTTGGGAGTGGTTAGATGTTGAGTGTTATTTGAGTGTTTCCTGTGGAACTAATGTTAATTAATTGATGTGAGCTTTATACTCCAACTGAATATTAAAACTGTTCTTATGAATATTCATGAGATGATACAACATATTATATAATGCAAGGTTTTTTATAATGCATTATGCATTCATTATAATGCCTTAAGAATACCCTTATAATGTATTATAAATACGGGCTTCATAGAAAGTGTTACCAAAATATTTTTATGAGATTATACCTAAATAACATTGTTATTTTAATCACTGTGAGACATGATGAAATTAATTGAAATTTTGGCTTCATAACATCTACAAATAGAATTATAATATAATTTATATATTCACTGGTGTCCCCTTTAAAAAATGGTGTGCCACCCCAAGTCATAGTACCATGCATGTGTCTTTAAAGTACTGCAGTTCACTTAAATCAACAACAAGAAGCTATGGAAGCTATGGAAATTTTGCCTTAAAGTAAAAACAGGGTGAATGGTTTCTGTCACCTCTGCTGTCCCAGTTGCACCGTGAGATGTCCCGCTGCTGCCATAATACTAATGCTTCATTCCTCTCTTTATGGTTTATCTAATTTCCCTCCATCATCCTGCCATTCTAAGTCATCACTCCTGACAGAAACACACTTGAGTGTACTTCTGCATGAATGCAGTTTAGCTCATAGTACTCGCTCTGACTGACTGCCTACTTTGAACAATGTCATTTACAACTTGATTCGCTCAGACGAGCGTTCTGCCAAGAAGTTTTGGCTCAAAACAGCCGTCAAAAGAGAGGCACTGTGGAGATGTTTGTAAGTATATATAAAAAATGGAGGATTACAACACTGACTGTGAGGACAGACTCGGTGCCCTTGGCCACTCAGGAGGAAAAAGCAATCAAGTTCATCGCTCCTCAGCAGATGGGCTCAAGCCTTTACCTTGTTTATCCTTCTAGTTTATATATCCTTCTAGTTTCCTACTCATATCTCCCTTGGTGACAGCAAACCTTGCTATCCTAATCGAGAACCGGCTGAGATTTTCAAGTTGTGCAGTGGAGCAAATGCCTACATCACTCAAGTTTATAAAGCCAAAGCTTAGATTCTGCTAATGAACCTGCTTTTGCTTTTAAAGGTCTTGTTGTATTCAAATGAGACACTCCAAAATCTTGCTAAATGTTTTGACAAAGCGTGTAGACCACTGATTCACTGCAACTGCTCATTTTCCTCAGCTTTTCTTTGGAGAGTGAAGAGTATCTGTTGGTATTTAAGTGGTTCCCTTTCATGGGAACTTCCACGGGTCACGACGAGGCGTTCCCCATAGCGACCCCTAGAGGACGCAGTGTCTCGTTACCTACTCAGGGAACCATGGTTACATAAGTAACCTGAAACGTTCTTTTTGTTGTACTTGGCACTATTCTTTGTAAATTGCTGTTTGAGATTGTATGCCACCCCAGCGGAACGTCTTTATTTCCTGTCACATGTACCCAGCTAAGTAGTTGATGCTGCTAGGTAGTTTTAACCACTGCATCTTGCTTAAATACCCAATTAAATGGCTTAACGAGAACTATTTTCTTAGGCCATTTTGGTCCATTTTTCTAGAAAGATTGTATATTTTGAATCTGCTAAAAGAAACAAAATTGCAAACTGATGGCCTCAAAGCTAATGTATGAAAAACGTTAAAAAGGAGTCAAAAATGATGTATTTCATATATTTTATACAGTATATCTATTTAATGATGCCTACCATAATGACCCATAATACATAAACACAAAACTGTATACATTTTTTTTTTGTTATAAATAATTCACAATTTGAGTTGAATTACTGAAATAAATGAACTTTTCCACGACATTCTAATTTATTGAGATGCACCTGTATATAATTGCATTTTGTCAATTTTTCTGACTACTATTTCATATTTCAGGTCTCACAGAGCTAATAAATGTACTAAAAAGCCACAAAAACCCAATTTTTATTATACAAATAAATCATTAATCGTTCATTTTCAGTTTGCCCCCACATCCAAGCATTGTGCGAGAGTGTATTTCTACAGAAAACAGGTTGGAGGTCTAACTAGAGGCAGCATGTGAGATGTCCATCTTAATTGATTTCCTGATACAGTGTCATGGTCCCTTCACCTGAATATTGACAGGCTGATGGCAGGATAATGACCTCAAGCATGTCTGTCAGCTAGATGCTTTCTAAGAGCTCTTGTTGTGGCGACATGTCGAGTATCATCATCCTATTCATTATTTACAAAGATTAGCCCTAATATAAACCCCTCCCTGCAATACTAAATCATTTTCTTCATCATATGTAGATGGAAAAAATATGGGACTTTCTGCTTTTGCTGAACTAGATTGAATTGCTTCTTTGGTTTGGAAAAAGGAAAAATGGTTTTCCTCTTAAACCTGGGAAACCAGATCATCACTTACTCATGAGTGAGCTGTTATACAAGATCAATCTCCTCTTCAAGGAGAGCCGACATGTTCGCAGTGAGCTCAGAGAGCAGCTTTGCATTTTCATTCAATATCATTGCTCGATATTCCAATCATGCAGGCCCCTGTGTTTTGCTGTATTGGAATGCAATGTGAAACCCTCCTTAATCTACAGTGGGATTAAGTGCTCTCTTTGCATACCTAAACAGCAACATCCTTTGAAATTGACACTCGTTAAAGACTGCTGGCTTGAAAAATCAATAGCAACATCAAAGACGACAGTTATCCATTCAGCAATTTGAAACAGAAAGTTCAACACTGCACTCCTCACTTCTTCTCATAGGGTTTGAACTGCAAGTAGCTATTGACAATTTTCTATGAGCTGCCAGAACATGCTCTTTTAAATACCCTCAGATGCTTTAGGATGAATCAGCAGTGGGTCTTTATTAGAGATTATTAGAGAAACCCCTCTTGGCGGAAATTGGTAAAATCCAGAAGAACTCAATCTTGTTGACCAAAATTGTTGTTTGCTGACAGATTTTATTGAACACTTCTGGTCTGAGACTTGCGATATACCAGGGGTTCCCAATCCTGCTCCTGGAGGGCAAATGTCCAATGAACCACCTAATCAAAGACTTTAGGATTACTAGAGACTTCAAGGCAAGTATGTTGGGGCAGGTTGGAGCTACTCTGCAGGTCATTGACCCTCCTTTATACTGTTCAAAAGTTTGGGGTCAAATAAAGTTTTTTTTTTTTTTTAACTTCTCTATTAAATAACACCGAAAAATGGACCAAATCATCACATTAGAATGATTTCTGAGAGATGATGTGACACTGAGTGGCTGATGAAATTCAGCTATCATAGGTATAAATTACTGTATAAAAAAATAAAAAATGATTCAATTACAAATAGAAAACAGTTATTTTAAATTGTAATACTATTTCACAATAAAATACACAATAAATACCCAAACTTTTGAACGGTAGTATACAAACAATACAAATCTTTAGATTTTTAAATAGGTGTTTTTCTGGTTTACATAGTTTTTTTGGGGTAAATTTTGTGATATCATAACAACAACAAAAAGGTATGGCAAAATAAGGTATGGCAGCACATTCCATGGGTGCGAGGGGTCAATCACCTAGGGTATGGAAATGAACAACGGAGGCGGCAATGGTACGGCGATGGCCATACTCTGCCACATGGAAACGTCTGTGAAGAAACCTGTCTGTGAAGTTTAACTCAAAATACACCACATATAATTTATTATACCATGCTGTAAACGGGAGTTCAGAAACAGTGATATACAGTAGAATAACTCCCTTTGGAGTGGGCTTTGTGCTTTGTAACTTTGCAGATCTTTTTCATATTCAAACAGCAACATTATGCATTAAAATAAGTTGAAAATTGTGAAAACGCATAATAGGACCTCTTTAATAAAAGAGGCACAATGGCTAAAGCTTCTGTTCCTATTTCCGACAATTTTCAATGAATTGACAGTTCTGTTCTCTTGATCACATGCGACTCAAGTACTGCTTTATTAGCTAGTTGTCTTAGTGATGTTCATGTAAATTAAATGCCCAATTTGGATGGAAAGGAAGAGTAAAACCTGCATTATTATCCCTGTGTTCCTTTTCTTGTGAGATAATGATGCAAACTGCTTCTTTTTCTGTTCTGCCCCTGTTCTGGTCCTCAGAAAAAGCATGTTGACAGTTTGCATTCATTCTTATTGCAAGCAAAAGATGGTTTAATTCTTGCTTGCCAACTGAGTCAAATGATTGCCTGGTGAAATAGCAATGCAGTGCTATACTTACACAGGCTGCTGAATCACCCCTGTGATTTAATGATTCTGGGCTTCTAAAGAAAAGGAGCAAGAGGCACTTCTCCATGCCCAGGTACCATGCAATATTCCAGTTATCTTTATGAGCATGTAAAGCTTTACACTTCACATTCCCATTAACAATCTTTGTATCTCTGCACCTGTAACAAGATCTCTTATCTCTCTGGAGTAACAATCTCAAAACTACTTAGTTTAAGCTTAACCCCTTTTCTTAAAACAATGAGAGGAAATCGGACAAATAAATGCAAATGTTGCAACACGGTCATCACCTTCTTGTGTAGGGAAACTGTCAAAGTAGAAAATAACAGAATTTTGCAAGTAGCGCCTTCCCTATGGAAAAATTAAAACAACGGAGCAGTGTGGTACGGATAATCTCAGGTTTAACATTTTAATATGCTTATTATGGATTGATTAGAGGTTTATGGGCTGAGACTTTGGCTGAACATAAGACAAAGTTTCTCACTTAAGTGCAGAGTAACATGATTATGCTTGTCTTTGGAATCGATTGGATATGCAGTAGATGAGATAGCATTTGCATCATCACACTCAGCTAAAGAAATCCATTAAACTCTGAGCAATCAACAGACCATACACTCTTAAAAATAAAGGTGCTTCAAAAGGTTCTTCACAGCGATGCCATAGAAGAACCATTTTTGGTTCCACAAAGAACCATTCAGTCAAAGGTTCTTTAAAGAACCATCTCTTTCTTACCTTTTTATAATCTGAAGAACCTTTTTTCACCACAAAGAACCTTTTGTGAAACAGAAAGGTTCTTCAGATATTAAAGGTTCTTTATGGAACCATTTAGACAAAAAGGTTCTTCTATGGCATCGTGAAGCACCTTTATTTTTAAGAGTGTAGAGTCAGTGAAACCAGTACCAGTGAAGTGCCAATGAAATGGAAATTCATCTATTTTCTAAAGGCATGTTATTGACCCATTCATCTATGCATACATTTCTTAAAAAAAAAAAACCTTGAAATTTTTAATCAAAATGTCATAACTTGATCTGGGGAAATGTCCCAGATTGAAATTAATTTGGCATTTGGCAATCTTCTTCTCCAATCAGTTTGTCCTCATAAACCGGCAATACATTTCTTGCAATTGGCTGCAAGCTTGCATTCAGATGTGCCTCCATCCAATCAACAAGCAGTGAATAGAACCCATCCCCGTCCTACATTTTTTCCTACTCACTTGGATGTAAGTTACAATATAGAAGGAAAGATCTCTCGGCACGTTACATTACAACTTTAAAATATCTCTGTTCTTCAAAGTTCAGATGAAATGTAATGATGTTTCCCATGCAATATAGATATTCTAGTGGTGATAATTTAGATTAATGATTATAAAGCAACTTATATTTCATCAGTTACTGAAAAGTTTCAATACCTATTTAGTGTAATTAAAAATATATATTATTTGACCTAATATTTACTAGATATGGTTGTAAAAAAAAGCGTGTCATTTAAGTTTTTAATGACACTATATGCAAATGTTAACCCATATTCAATAGTCTTAACATTTATTTTTGTTAGTTTGCTGGCAAGATATTATCCTGTATTTTTTTTATAAACATATATTAATTTTTGTCCAAAATAAATATTTTAAGACGGTGAATGAATGTTGGCAAAATACTACACCAGGCTTTACAAAGTTATGCAAGCTGTGCAGTTACTTTGATGTCTTCAGCACAGTTTTTGGAAATAATTATGAACTGTCACAAAAATCTAATTAGATACTGGCCCACTTTCATGCATCACAATAATTAGGTAAAATAAAAAAAGGAATAAAATTGTTACTCTTATAATTGTTATTTACACCCCTATTAATATTGTGCCAATAACTTAGCAACATGCTAACATCAACTAAGAGTTGTGTCTCCTTTGGCATGCAGAGTTGCTCCCTACGGTACACAGAGTGTTTCAAATCAGTCACTTGTGAAGTTCCACGATGATTAGGATGTTGCTTCAGCAGGCAGCTGCCTATGCAGGGAATAAACACTAAAGCATCTCACTGAGTTTTGGAGCAGAGCTAGTGAGTTGCTGCTGACATTATGTGTTTTGACATTCCATGCCATTACCTAAAGAAATATTAGACCACTGCCAAGCAAACAGACCAGTGAGCTTTTACACATGATAACAATCATAAATCATACTAGTCATGCAACAATTGTTTGACATCTTGTGAAATACCAGAAGGCATTGCCATGTAGTTAAACATGAATGAGCCTCAAGTGTCAATTTAACATTCGCCCATCTTTGCTCAGGCTGCAATTTCAGGATGAGAGCCACAATTTAGATTTTGTAATCATTCCATCCATCCATCCATCCATCCATCCATCCATCCACCCATCCATCAAATTTTCTTAGCCTGTCTGGTTTCATTAACCAGCCATGATAAAACCCACAACTCCAATCCATTAGCATATGCATTTACTGTTCTCTCCTGACATATCAGTTACCATAGCAACATGTGCCAACAGGTGAGAAGGGATCCATCTGAGTCTTTGCTCTCCTCATTAGTGCTGCTGTTTATCCTGCTGCATACACTCCCACAGCATTAAGGGGCAGAAAACAGCTGAAATGTAATGCCCATATGGCTCAACTAAGAATATGGATGCCAAAAGATTAAAAAAAAAATAAAAAAACCTTTGTAATATTTCATACATACACCATGTATGTTTTTTTTTGTTGTTGGTCTACACTCATCCACGTTGCATTAAGTACAAACAAATGTTGTTGTTCTGTAATCACAATCATTGTATTTCCATCTAGAAAGATACCTGCATTTGCAGACACACACACACGATTACTTGGGAAGATAATGAAAACAACTGACTCTTGCGGTTTTATTTCTCCCTTCTTAAATCTGCAATTTAAGCATTATTTTTTGTGCTTGTGTCAACAGTAATGATAGCAATTATGAGTATCCACAGTGGTATTCATGCTTGAAAGTGAAATCAAAATGTCGCTAGTACTCCTGAGAGATAATATTCACTTGAATATCCCATTAATCATTGCAGAGCCCGTATTAAAGAGGACAGTGTCTTGTAAGAGTGCAAAGAGAGTGATCTGTGATGAAAAACAGTCCACTTTTGGCAGAACTGTCAAATGTAGGATACTTGCTACATAGCCTCTATCTCATTCAGCTACACTGTAAAAAATGCATATGCCAAACTTATTAAAATGAAGGCTTTTCTAAGTTGAAATTATTTACTTAAAGGAACACTCAAAAATAGTTTGTGCAGTAAACAATTAAATTAACTTTTCCACGCAATTAGTTCAGGTTTTAAACAACATTTAAACAAATAATGTTAAGTTGGTTCAACAAAATATTATTTGGTTAATTGAACTTGTTTTAGTCTTGTTTTGTGGACCTGAACTAATTGCATGGAAAAGTTTTTCTTAATTTAATTTTCACTGAACAAACACATTTTTTGGGGGGTGTAGTATTTAGCAAAAACACACGTTAGCATATTAATGACAATTTTGTTTATAGTAATAATATATACCATAAGAGCTGAGCAAAGAAGACAGATCTCAGAACTGGCATTAGCATATTGCTCATTGAGTGAATCAATGAAGTCAATGAAGCTGCCAGCACCCTAAGCACGAGCGCTATTCCTCTGCATGGTAACCTCAAAACTATTTCTAATCTCCAAACCGCTTCTAAATCTCCAAAATAACTCATATAACATGTCTAACATGTAATTTTCTTTAATTAAAAACACTTAAAATGACAATTTTTTTCAACATGTTTCCCTCTTAATGCAATCCCATGCAAATCATTGCTGGGAACTACACATCCACTGTTCAGTTAGTTGTCAACAAAAATTATTCATGTAGTCCCAACACAAAATGATTTAGTTCACTCTCTCTCTCTCTCGCTCTCTCTCTCTCTCTCTCTCTC
>NW_015551067.1:36214-36576 GCF_001515605.1 Sinocyclocheilus anshuiensis | reverse complement strand
CAAACGATTAATCGCGATTAATCACATCCAAAATAAAAGTTTTTGTTTACATAATATATGTATGTGTGCTGTGTAAATTTATTATGTATATATAAATACACACACACACACACACGCATGTATATATTTCAGAAGAATATGTTATGTTTATATATTAAATCTTTTTTTAAAATCTAAATTATATGAATATAAATAGGCGTAAATATTTTCAAAATATACTGTATACTGTATGTGTGTGTATTTATATATACATAATAAGTATACACAGAACACAGACATATATTATGCAAACAAAAACTTATATACACACACACACACACACACACACACACACACACACACACACACACACACACACACAC
>NW_015551067.1:4239-35994 GCF_001515605.1 Sinocyclocheilus anshuiensis | reverse complement strand
TGGAACTAAATTTCAAAGATATATATATATATATATATATATACAGTATATATATACATATAATTATTATTTTTTCCCCGGTGTAGGCCTATTTGAACTCAAAAGCTCTGCTTGCAAGTTTGCAGCTGTGCAAGGATGGATTCGACATTCAAGACGGTTCTTCCCGCGTTGTCTTGCTAATGAGGATATTGCTTGTGATGTTGATGAAATTCTCTGGCCAGATCCAGCTAGGCGAAGAGATAATGTATAGTAGGTTTACTGTAGTATTTTCTGTACAATATTGTCAGTTTTTTTTCAGATAATTTTTTGTTTGTTGTTGTTATTTACTGTAATTGTAACCTGTACTGGATACAGTATTTTACGTTTGTCTGTTGTTTGCTGAGCTAACAGTGTTATGCACACTACTGTAGTAGCATGACAACTGGGACATGTTTTGTTGTGATTCTCCATGTTGACTGATTTGGGTATATGGAGAGAAATCAATGATATTTTCGTCAGTCTGCAGCATTGGTCTTGTGTAGTGTTTGGTGAGCTATTGTATAGTTGCACTTTCTCTGTGTACTTCATTTACAGTACTCTAATCACTGAGAATTAGACTTGCTAAAAGTGTTTTAGGTTAGCAACAGCAGTGTGTAACTGGTTCAAAAAGATTAAAGTCATATGAAATGTGTGTTTCGTATGGTAACAAAATATTGTTTTTATAAAGTTGTGTATAGTTTTGACAAAAGTGTTCCATTTTGCAAATGATCTGAAGTGTTGTGCTACTTTGGTGTAGGGTTGTGTTAATTGTGTGTAGTGTTTTGACAAACCGGGCCCTGTTTTCAAAATTGTGCTTAAGCAATCGTAAAAAAACTGTAAGAAAAAAATAACATTAGTAATAACAAATTCTTGGAAAAAAAAATCTTAAGTACTAAGAATTCTTTACAGGCGTATGTAATATTGTAAGTGGATATTGAGGGAGTTGTGACCAAAAAAAGTGATCCACAGCATTTCATATATAAATACACTTTTTTTTTTTTTAAATGACCCCTTTCACTGTGTAGACATATGACAGGAAAATAACTGAATGATTAGTGAACAATGGCACCACTTACTGTACATCTAATGGGTCACTGAGATTTTATTATGGTTCAAGATTCAAGATTTTTTATGTCACATACATGGTTATATAGGGAATATATGACCAGCAGTGAAATGTAAGTCAGGTCCGCTCCACGGACAGTGCAATTATTAAAGAATACAAACACAAGAAAATTATATATAAATATAGGTATGGAAAAAGTAAGATAAAAAATAAGAATAAAATAAAATGCACAGGACAGTATACTGTAGGCTTAATAAATATTTAGATGAGCAGGAATATACAAGAGAAGAATGTGCAAACAGGTTGTACAGGGTAGTAACATAGCAGCAATAGAGGTAAAAACGTAAATAAATAAAATATTACAGAAATTGCTGTGTGCAAGTGACAATGTCTGTATATTAAGTGTCTTACTGATAATTAAGTGAAGTCATGTTGGTGTTAAGAGACTGAGTTTGAGTTTAGGAGCCTGATGGCCTGGGGGAAGAAGCTCCTCCTAAGTCTCTCGGTTTTTGCCATCAGGCTGCGGAAGCGCTTACCAGATGGCAGCAAAATGAAAAGACCGTTACCAGGGTGGTTGGAGTCCTCGATGATTTTAACAGCTCTGTTTTTGCTGCGTTTGAGCTAGATGTCCTGTAGAGAGGGGAGAGCAGACCCTAAGATGCGCTCAGCTTCAGACAAACAAAGGATGTTACAGTCCCTGATGTCCCGTTGGAAACTTATCCTGGCTCTGAGATCGTCCACCTTATTCTCTAAGGATTGGACATTCGCAAGCAGAATGCTCGGCAGAGGAGGGCTGTGTGCTCTTTGCCTCAGTCTGTTGCGAATCCCAGCGCGCTTCCCGCGGTGTTTCTTAATCCGTCGCCGCGGTGGGTTATTCAGGTGGCTATTGTTCATCTCGGCGTTCCGGAGAATCTCAGAAGGCCACGATGGGTTGGAAGATAAAGTGTCCTGAAACAGGTTAGTGTAGCGGTGTCCAATGTCCAAAAGTGTTCTTTTGTCGTAAGTGATCAGTGCAGACGATATGTGTGTAAAAAGAGAGAGCAAAAGAAAGTACAAAAGTAAATAAAAGCACAATCTAAGTGGAGCGACCTGGACGGCGTCCGAACTCAGCAGCGCCATCTTGGTTATTTCTAGTCTGACACCATGTGGTAAAGTGGACTTTATAGGCACTCAATGGGCAATAGAGAAACAATAATGCCCAATTTGTAGGGATGACATTTTAAGGCTGACCCTTTTTGCCTTGTGCAGCATAATTCTTCAATTCATAATTATTTTCTGTGTCTGTCTCTACATAATAAATGCTTTAAATATGCTGCTGGTCTTTTTCCATCAAAGACTGCCAGAGTCATTTAATGAACAAATTGATCAGCTGTCTCGGTGAAGTAAAATCCTTGTAGAACCCTAGGTAATAAACACAATGCCCCTCAGATATAAGGAAATAACTTGAAAAGCAATATTTGAAAGCAGTCAGAGCAACAAGTTCTAAGAGTTTAGGGCATGTTTCTGTTGCTGGCAAAGGATTATAACGTTACTCTTCTTAGTAGCAATTGCTTATTGTAGGCAATTTGATTTAATAGGCTTTAAAAGTACAGATGCTGTATTTCAAAAGCTCTCTTTATATGTTCAAAGATGTGACAGTTTTATAACTGACACGTTGTTCCAGATTGTCATTTGGCTTGCAAGGGACAGAAATGGTGGAATCACATTCAAGCATTTATTCATCAAATTAATTGAAATATAATTAAAAAAAATATATAATAATTTAAAAAGCTGTTTCAGATACCATTTGATAATATACTCTTGGGACTCATTAAGTTGTACAATTTTTTTTTACAAAAAGTTGTAAAGGATATTCAAGTATTTTGAGGCTTTTTTCAGGTTGTAATATCAGCTAGAGGCTCTGTAGCGGTGAAACAGTATGATGTTAGCATTAGTTAATACTAATTAGTAACTGCTGACAGTATGGTGTCTAGCAGGTGCAAGTTTGTACCCTTTAAAGCTGCTTTAAGTGAATAAAGCCGTTGCTAAATTCTGCCACCGTTTCAGACTACCCCATCACTTTAACACAGGGTTGTGCCACATTAATTAAACTGCCTTTTATATTACAATTCAGTTTGTGAATCTGAATAGCGCAGTACCACAAAGTTTGTTTAGATGGATGGATAGATAGATAGGGCAGCAAACAGGATATATAATTGCAACACTGGGATTCAGTTAGATAGATACTAACTAATAATGTAATGTAACTAATGTGACTAACGTAACTAATAATGTAGGGGAGAGCGGGGGACAGCCTAACACTTTTTGACTTTCTCAGTTTGCATAAATCCACATGGGGTTCAGAGTATACACATTTCAGAGTATACACCTTTTTTCCACATTAATTTCACTGCTGTCTAGTACAGATATGTGGTTTTGTTTTCTTTATTTACCCCAAAAGAATGGAAGTGAAGTGTGACAACATTTTTGTAACTGTCACACTACTGTGTTTATGAACTCACATCAACACGGTGATGATGATAGGCAGTCTTTAATAAATCCACAGAAGGTAAATCCAAACAGAGACAAGGCTTGCAACACACGTAACATCGACGAGACCTGACAACAATGAAGAGAAAGAGAGCAACTTAAATATACAAGCAGACTAGACTAATTAATGACACACACCTGAACGGAATGACACAATTAACTCAAAGAACGGAAACAGTGCAAAAGGAAAACAAAGTCCAAACTGAGGCCATGTCCACACGTACACGGGTATTTTTATAAACGGAGTTTTTTCTTCTTCCGTTTTAAAAAAAATCTCCGTCCACATGAAAACGCAAATGCATGCTATGAAACACTGTCAAGAGCATGCCAAACCAACAGGTGGCGATATAATCTCAACCGTAAAGCCATGATGGCCAATCAGAAGCCTGAAAAAGTTTCTAGTAGGCGGAGATAACAGCGCAGGCTCCGACGTCACAAGCCCAAAACTCCGGTTTCGCTGTCTACACGATAACACTGCAACCGGAGTTTTCGAAAATCTTCACCCTGGCAGGCGTTTTCAAAAATGTTCGGTTTCAGTGACCTGGTGCTGTGTTTGCGTGTGGACGAATGGCCAAACCGTGTAGAAAAAGCTGCGGTTTTAAAAATAACCGCGTTCGTGTGGACAGGGCCTGAATGATATGGTGACAGTAACATGGGCATATGACAGCTTAAAATGTTATCTGATCTAATGAAAAAAAATATACAAGACAGACTAAAATATTTTGTCAATAAAATAAAAGAATGGCTTTTTAAGCATTAAAAATTAACTATTTTTGGAGTTTGACAATGAACACATTGTAACAAGGGCCCCATGCTTGGGATGGCCCTGATCACAAAACACCACTATAGAGTATAGTTCAAAACAATGTGGACAAATAGATGAAGAAACACATTCAGACATTCAGAAAAACACAGAGATGAACACAAGACTTCCCTTCCTCCACACACAGCTCTCACAGAACAGGCTTTACATTGCTTTATAATAATAATTTCTGAACACTGACTATCGACTCTCAGTCTTTAATCATTATTTACCTGTTTCTTATGGTTTCTCATTAAGATTCATGAAAGCAATTAATGTAAATGACATCGCCAATGTCATAGAATAGCATAGTTCTAATAATAGTGGGGCACATTGTGATGCAGTGTTACAATGCTCCACGCTGCTCAACTTTAATTTAAAACTGGTTAGTGTCTTCTGCAAGTAAGTGAAGCAATAAGGAACTATCTAAACTGCTAACAGTTTGGAAATTAAAATAATATCAGATTTGTCTCATTTTAAATAAACAATAAAAACTGAGATTAAAAATTTACTTCAGCCAGAAATGTACTTTTGCTATGGTTAAAAAAAGGTGAAATCTTGGCACAATTTTTTCTCAATATAGTGTTGATATGGCAAATACCGTAATTGTTGTTATGATAGCATGTGTGGAAAATGTTTAAACCATGTGTGTTACAACTAACCCTGCCTTATTTTGTGCCCCGCACACCCCTACTTTTTGGGGCCAAAAAGGAAGAACATCCTAAATTGATTACCTGTGCTGAATTCAGTAAATTCCTCTTCCCGTCCTTCCAATTCTAATTCTAATTCAACTTTCTGTGGGATGTGGCCAGTTTAATTCAAATTCCAGCTAATGATATTGCCCAACAGGGGTTCATCTGCACACCCTATCCAAAAGCCCGCCCCTCATAAACATGCCAGCAAACCTGCTCACACACAGGCAGACAGTGTTTGCGGTTGGCTAAAAAAAAGGATGGGCTGCTCCCCTGACTCTTTTTTCAAAGTCTAGGACTGACACGGAGACAGGTGTGATTTCTCAGTATACCTATTTTACTGATATCTGTCAGGCAGAGGAGACATTTCATGAATGGTATCCCCCCCCCCAAAAAAAAGAAAAAACACACATGTGCAGAAACTTTAAAACCTGCTTAGTGACATGTGCTTGGATGTAATTAATTTTGTGATTATAGGTGCATACAGCATTAGTTTCAAATGAAATCAGTGCTTGTGAGGATCCCTTAGTCTCATATGAGCCAAAATAAAGTCTTTCTCCTGGTGACATTCATGGCTGGATTGGTTGGACTGAGCTGGCCTTGCAGAATGACATTATGTTTGGTGGAACTGTGCAGACAGAGACCGATGAACTAGATTTTAGCGACACAAGGGAATTAACCCGTCTGACATTTGCTAGCCCATTCGCCCCACTGGTCTACCGATGTTTGGTTCCTTGAACAGTAAAGCAGCAGTATTCACCTGCAGAAGGAGATTGTTATAGTCTGCAACTAGGTCTTAAATTGGACAACACTGACTTAATTTGGTAAAAGTATGCTGGAAAAGGTCACAGTTATTTAAATCTTGAAATTGTCAGTAGCTAAATTCACATTGTGCCTGCGCGCACTGAGTATTTAGACGTAAATACAGTGGTATACTGAATAATGTTTACTGTTCTTGGCAGCTGTCCCATTAGGGTTTCTACTGGTGCTGTGAGGACTAAAAATAGCACAAACCACAGCTTTAGCCAATGGCAAATAATATGACATACAGACACTTATGCAACACACTTATTTGCTGTTCTCTAAATCATAGTCTAGGTAAGCTTGTGGCTGCAACTGTGCACCACAGGGAAATGATCCACGTTCAATTATTCATGAGCAGCTATGTAACACAGGTCACTTGGGAATTCTTTACACACCTGACACTGCACGAGCTAATCTCTCACCTTCACAGTAAGAGGAGCTTGTGCTAATTCAGAAACACTGCATAAGCAATATTCTAACAAGTTCTCATGCGTATTTCAATTGAGATCCTGAGAGCTTGAGAGCTGATAGAAAGGACAATAAAATCATAAAAGGGGTGCTATAGCTTGATCTATGCACTAAAGATAGAGTATGTTTTATATTTCAATTATTGTGAAATGTTAAATTATACATGTTATAATAGTCCGCTCTTGAACTGTGAAAAATGCATTTTACAAACAGGACTTGTCTGTGCTTTATGCTTTCAAAATGATCATTGTGTGCAGTGACAGTAAGCACTTGTGCAAAAGAACTGTAATTACAGTACTGCTCTCATGATACCATATGATGCTTTCAAAATGAAACCCTTAAATTAAAATGATGACTCATTTAAATTAAATTAAAACTTTCCCTTCAAATGGTGTATAAAGCCAACAAATACACAGGTATACTGATTTTAATTAAAAACTATATAATGTGACGAAAAATGTATTATGTTTTTCAGAGCAACATACTATTACTGTATTCTATCTACATATGTTACAGTGAGTGCAAGTGAAATAAATACTGCATTACACTTTAAGCAATTCCTTAATATAAAGGAATTTTTCTACTTTCTACTTTCAAACAAGAAAATTCATTTAAGGAAAAACATTAAAGTATTAGTTTGGATGTAAAAAAAAAAATACATCACACAATCCAGTTACAGCTGCATTCTTTATTTACAAACCAAAACATGAAAGCATACAAGATAACTAGAGAAAAAGCCAACACAATCATAGATGAGAACAAACAAAGAACAACTGAAAATGAGGGCTATATATACACAGAGACAAATGAAGAACTAAATGATAGACAGGTGAATGCAATGGGTTTCTATAAAAAAGAAAGAGCACTCACTAGAGAAACCAAGGTGACAAAGGGTATAATCAGTAACCAGGATAACTAAGGAAAACTGAGGAACTAAACTGAGAGAAGACTCGAACTTGAACAGACATAATAAATAATTGCCCAAAACACAGTACATGACTGTTACTTTCGACCCCCCTGGCACTGTAAAGGGAACAACAGATGTGGAGAGTGAGTGGGGGTCTTAGAAGGAGTTGCAGGGCCAGAGGTGGAAAAGACCAAGAAGAAGCCGGCGGAAGAGGAGACCATTGGAGAGCTGGCTGAACTGGTGACATGGTTTTCCTTGATGAGGCTGAAGGGGCGGCCGTCCATTGTGGAACTCTGGTAAGCTGTAGCGTTTAAACAATGCTCAATTGGTGGCCAAAACTAAGAGGTCAAAAGTGTGCCAAGAAAATTCCCACACACTATTACACCACCAAGAGCAGCATGAACTGTTGATAAAAGGCAATATGGATCTATGCTTTCATGTTGTTTATGCCAAATTCTGATCCTACCATCCGAATGTCTCAGCAGAAATCGAGACTTATCAGAACAGGCAACCTTTTTCCAGTCTTTATTGTCCAGTTTTGGTGTACATATAAAACATTGTAAAAAGTCAAAATTAAAAATAAACAATAAATAAAAAAAATAAAACTTTAAAATACTTCTCGAATACTGTATTTAAATAAATAGGGTTGGGTCTAAGTCCACCTTGTATAGTCCGAGCTGAGTCTTAGTTTCAGTGGGAGATGTTTATTAATGTTTTTTATCTTAATTTTATGTTGTTACTTATTTTTATTTTTTATCTTTTATGTTACACATGATGTGGATTTGTCTGTACTCTGAAAAATGTCTGTAACCAAAATGTTGGCTAAAGTCCTGAGTCTAAGTACTTCAACTCTACAAATAATAAATACATATTTAGAGGGAAAAACCAAAATAGTAATAGCTAGTTTAAAGAAAGATATTACATATTACATTTTAATTATAAATCTAAATTATGAATTAATTTACAATCAGCATTTTGTCTGTAGTCTGCTTCAGTTCAGAGCAGATATACAGTACTACATCTAGGGTAAAATTACTGTTGCTCGGGCCAGACAGCAGAGGAGTATCTCGTGTCTGCCATGTCCAAAGCAGCTAATGTTCTCAAAAGCTGCTTCAATTGGCTGTGGAGGTTTTCCAACTCATACAAATTTCTATCATATACCTTAAATCAGCCTACTATAGCAAATGACTCCACGTCTCCACTTGCTGCTTCTTTTGCAGAAAACCTGTAATGGGATATTTTACACCCTTGTCATTAAGCTGTCTCAAAATTGTCAAAATGTTAATAAAGCTGAAAGCAAACTAAAACGAGAGTTTCACAATTAATACTAAATGCCTGTTAACTTTAGACCATGCTAATATGATCATCAAATAATGACAAAAATGATGGTTCATAATTTTAAACTTGTCTCTAGGGCACAGAGGTCCAGACCTCTTGAGTGGTTCAAATGTTGCCTGACCTAATTATGCAGATCAAGATCGCTCATCTGCATCCAGGCAAAATAAGTTTATGTTAATTAACCATAGATGCAAAGATAGCAAAACTAAGCACAGGGAGAGATGGAAATGCCTCATAATGAGTTCTGGCTTTGGGCAATTGAGAATTAGTGATATTTTATAACCTTTATATTCAGTAATAAATGTAATGTAGATGTGTAGGTATTCATGTGTAAGACTACAACTGCCCTTTGATTGTTTAAATGTTCAATTAATGACCTTTGTTTGTCTTAAAGAGCAAATTCAACTACTCAGGGGCAACATGGCAGTATAGACAACATCATGGAAAAAAAAACAAAAAACTGTTTTTAATCTATTTTTAGTGACTTGAAACCAAATGCACCCCATGTAGTTTTCTGATTTACTTAATATGTTACAAGCACTACAGGTACCTCTGCATTAAGTCATTAAGATCTTCAGTGGATCATAAAGATTAAAATTCCTTTACAAAACAAGAATGGCATGTATTCATTGTGTTGTAGGGACTACAGCACAAGAGTAAGTCACAAATTTTGTTTTATGCTTCAACATGATTTACTTCTGTCCAAAAAGAAATTAATTTCAGTATAACTCTTATCCCGCAATACATAAAAAAAAAAAAAAAACTAAATGTATCCATACAACACATCCATCTCAAAACATAGAGATTGGCACAGATATAACAATAGAAATGCAAGCCAACTTCTTCATTTGGCCACAATTTCACATTTACATTACACTGCATGTCTTCTCTGGCAAAAGCACCTGGCAAAGAATCTCTTCGTATGCCTGATCAATCTCTAACAATCATTTGCAGATATATCCACACATCCAGCATTAACTGTATCCAGGAGGGACACATCATTGAATGGTTGTCATATGTTATAGGTGCATTGAAAATTTCCTTGGTGTAACAACTGATATCAGTTTACTTAATGTAATAGCCAAGTATGATTTGTCAATTTCATTATTAAAACTACACTTTGAGTATATTATACATATATATATATATATATATATAGGCTGACTTAAAAGGAATGTGGTATGAACAACTATGTGCAATGAAGGCAGTGTGAGCGGTTTTGAATAAATGTAAAGGATAGACAGCTCTGGGTTGTTGATTAAAGGGAAGTATAGGCTTTCTATGGTTGTTTCTCTATGATAATTTCACAATACACCAGGGCACCATGGGCACACAGAAGGGAGTTTTAATGAGCAGAGCAGCTTTTGGCTTTGGGCATGAACACCAATCCAGCATCAATAGGGTCATACGGAGAGTTTCTGCTTTCAGAGCAGTCAAAAGTTGAGGCATAGGGAACAGGAAAAACAATTGTTAAGTCACATTTCACAAAACCAACTACAAAATAAAGAGCTCAAATCAAAATAACGAGCTCAAATCAACTGAACAAACCTCAGACACTCCACTGAAAGCAAGCTTTGTGTAATTCAAACTTTGCTTTCATATGGCTTACAAAACTATCAAACACAGATACACTGATCAGACACTGAGATTTATTAAAAGCAATATTACCATAACCTCTTATTGTAATGAATGAGATTTTTCAGGGCAACCTCTAAACATTTTGAAGTGTGCAAAATATTAATCTACATGAATTACAGTTTACAGGTAAAAGGAATAAGTACACTTTACAACAAGGTTCAATGTGTTAACATAATTAATGCAGTAGGTATCATGATCGAACAAACCACATTTTTACAGCATTTAGTTAATTTATAACCATAAAATAACAATTGTTAAGTCATGTTTATAATACAATATTAATTTAACAAGTTGATAGGTTAAATCAAATATATTAGTATACTGTATATAAAAATGAACAGTAACACTTTACAATAAGGTCCAATAGGTAAGGTTACAATAAGGTAACACTGGTTAGTGCATTAACTAACAAGGAGCAATACATTTGTTGCAGTATTTATTAATATCATTGACATTACCAGGTTCAAATCCCAGATGAGCCCCGAGTTGTCACGACTTTCCCAGTCTAGGGTAGGCAATGTCAGTGACTAGTTAGATAATAAAAACACTACTGTTTCGTTGTTCATTGATATTAGCTTAGTTCTATTAAATATTAACATATACATCCTTTGATTTTAATAATCATGTAATAGTCATGTTTAATAATCAGTTAATTAATGTAGTTACCCAAAATTAATAAATTCTCTTTCCTTGCGATGCAAGCAGGTAAGTATGAAGTTCAGCGAAAGTCTTGAGCACTTAGCTGAAATGGTAACAGTTCTTTTTTTCTTGCAGGTACTGGTTAGCGTAACAGACAAGCAGGGTGAAGACTGGAACCACAGTCAGGTTGAAAGCAGGTAAGTGTCCAGGGTGGGTAGTCAGGTAAGTCCATTCGTGTTCTAGGCATAGACGACACCATACAAAGAGTGTGCATTTCTCAGTGAGATCACAGTTATTCAGTTATACTAGGTTTTGATAAATGAAACTTTCTTTCAGAAACTGCATTATGGTTTAAAGATATTTGTCTAATAGAACAGATTTTAGTGTCTACACAAATGAGAAACACTACAAATGAAGCATAAACACTTAAGCAGCAAGCTTAGGGAGAGTAAAGTGTGCCCTGTCAAGAGGAAGTATCAGCAGCATAATGCAACAACATGGACAAAATGCTAGACACGATTGGACTCAAATTGTTCTCACTAGCTTTAAGTGTATGCTCTCACTTTCACAGTCTTGCTGAACTCCAAAAACCAAAAAAAAAAAAAAAGGGTTTCATCTAGAAGCTTGTATCTTCTTTTATTTGTCAAGGCACGGTAAGCAGTCTGATGCTTGGTGTTTCAGATGATGTTGTTTTTATTATTACTAAACACTCATGAATTATGTGTCTTGTTAAGTGCTCATTATGTTGCATCTACAGGGAGGAAAGAGAGGGTTTTAGGCATGCGAGTGTGCTGGAACAAACTGTACGCTTGTGGTTCATCTTGGAAGGATCTCGAGGGAAATCACCACTAGTGTACTCCTTTTCCACATCTGTGTTTAGGATCACCAAGAGGAATAACAGTCATTTGCATGATAATGTCCAACTAATTGGTTTAGGGAGAACTGTTTTTAATCCATCTTAAACAGACAAGGTCAGAGTTGGCCAAATCACCCCCTCGGGTTTGGAACAGAATACTGGTAGCATAATTACATCACATCCATGCAGACAGAGTCCCATTTAGTTAAAGCTAAAAGCACAAGCTATTACATTTACTCTGCAGGGGCCGTCCAACAAAACGTGAAGGTGTGGTGGCATCACCATGGAAAGTGAAAAGTACATGGTGGAGGGGCTGGTAGGTCTAATGGTGCAGGGCAAGGTGGACGTACCTTGAACTCAAGGACTTATAGCCTACATGAACAGATGAGAAAGAAAGGCATAGAGCTGGATTTATGGTACAATAAGCATCAGGTGTTCATCCTTCTGCACTGTCAGCAAGGCTCCTTTATCATTCCCCTCCTTTATCATCCTCCTTTTTAGCCCCCTGCTCCAGTTGTGAGTAGGGACACAGAGCTGGAGCCTGTAGTGACAAATGATTTGCAGTATGGCTACAACTGCTTTGATAATCAATTAATCTGTCAGTTATTTCTGCAATTACTCCATCAAACAATGTGCAAATTGATGTCTATATAAAAGTATGCTATACGTTGTGTGCACAATGGATTCAAATGTAAAAGTTACAAACTAGAATGAAAAAATTTGAACTTTTCACATTAAAGTTGCATTTCATATTGAAATATAAGTGTTGGCATTGCATACATGTTTATTAAAAACCTAAATCTAATGTTAAATAACAAACCCAGACAGCATACTGATCAAACATTACTCTCTTTGTTTCACTTGATTGACATCCTATTGCTAGTATTTATTGACATATTAATTTCTTTTAACAGCAACTGTTAAATGATTTCTTACAACTTATGAGCTTTTTGATAACGTTGCTATATGAGGACCAAAATGGTTTTCTCATTTGTCAACCATGTAAACTCACATTCTTTCACATTCTTTTAGCTGAAGCCCTTATTTAGAAACCAGGGCTGGACTGTGGCTAAAATTCGGCCCTGGACAAATCCTGGCCATCCAGCTCACAATTTCCACATGTGAATGTCTTGCTAGGGTTAGTAAATAAACAAAATATACTGGACAGAAATAAATGAATATTAGATATTACTGAATATACTGAATGCATTGAATATACAGTTCAATAAAAACTGCATTTTTGTCACATAAAAATGCACATTTGACAGTAAAGTACTGATTTTGAGCTAGGATGTAAATTAAATTTACTGCTACTCAGGGGACAGTTCACCCAAAAATGACAATTCTGTCATCATTTATTCACCTTCATGTTGTTCCAAACCTGTGTGACTTTCTTTCATCTGCAGAACACAAAATAAGATTGCTTTGGTTATCATTTACTTCTATTGTATGGATAACAATTCTCAATTTATCTCTGTGTTCTGTGGAAGAAAGAAATTCATACAGGTTTAGAATGAGATAAGGTTGAGTAAATGGCAGAATCTTCATTTTCATCTCTTTAACAAGAATAGCTTTTGTAAAAATGTAACACCTAATTTATGTAAGTCTATTGATCTTTCATCAGGCTCTTGAATTATCATTTTACTTCATTTAAAATTCATTAAAACTAAACATATGTAGAGAAGAAAGAAGAAAGCTTAGTCCTTAATTCATGGGATCTAGGCTTTAAAGTTATTTTGATAAATTATCCTTTGTAGTTGCCCTAATAAAAGTTACTGTAGATCCTGCACAGAATCCAGTATTAGTAAGATCATGGTAGTCAGAGGTAAAACTTATGGAATTTGTAATGAGCAAATATCCTAAACACAAACTTTTATAAAAGTGACATATATTTCCCAATATTTAATATACATATAATAATACCATTTATAATAAATACATTTATACCAGAAAGACTCGGGAGGTGATAAGATTCGAAATAATTTATTTTACAAAACCAAGACATAAAAAAAATGAATTATTTGACGTAGGCCCCATTCGTAGATTGAATCTGTAGGTTGAAGATTCTGCTATTACTGCCGAGACGAAGGCAGGGGTGGAGCCTACCCCCGTGCATGGACAGGGCCAACCTGGTGATGGTGGGGAGGATGGAGGGGAATGTCAATATATAGGGAGGTCTCCCTCGTTACCCCAAAAAATACAGATCTGACTGGGTGTCAAAATGTTTAAGTGTCTTCAAATAATGTTAACCATGAATCATAAATTCCTATTTCAAAAACACATTAGATATTCCCAAGGGAACCAATGACCTGGAAATGCTAATTGCAGACTGAACAGCACTATTTTAATGCAAATAGATCAACTGTCACAATATCATCAATGCATAGTCAATACATGTTCAATTTCATAATAACAACTGTATACAAACTATAGAAAGATTATTGAGAATTTCTTGCTTATTAAAATATAAATTATTTTAAATCAACCTAGCTGCTCATAAAAACTAAAATGGCCTGTAGTGAGGAAAACCATGAAACTCAACATGTCCTCCCAGCAAAAGCAAATCATAAGGATTGGAATAATGTTGCAGAAGAAAAGTGTTACAACTCTTACCAATAACATGAGCATGTGGAGCTCATTTAAACCTGCCTCGGTCTGGTGAGGTCAACAGCGGCCTCAGTGCTGTCATGGTAGTTTATTAAAATCTCCCATCACAGGGAAGCAGAATTCGCTGTACTGTCCCAAAGCAGCAACTGAATATCCCTGCCATCATTGAGATGCATGCTCTCCTACTAAATGAGTTGCCCCTGGCAGCTATAGCAAACCAGCCAGAGCTAATATTTCACCTCTTTGTCAAACCGCTGCTATTAAACTATGGAGGGTGGAATAATTTCATGTGATGAAGTGCTCTGTAGGAATCCTGAAACTTTTATCTTTGAACCTGCAAACTTTTAGAATGGCAAATTTTCAAGTTTCTTATAGTTCTCAATGGTCCACTCCTGATAACTATTTGATAATTGATGGCAGTTATTAAAGGGAAAAACTCCAGGTAGTAATGCAGAAATCACATTTTTTTTTGTATAGCTGAATTTCCATTATACATTGTGATAACTGGGGGGTCCTAAGCTCTTACAGTCTATTGGCAAACTTGGCAAGTTACATAACAACTGTGAAAAATATGGCGACTTGTCATGTTTAGGTGTAAATTTTAGCCACTACATTACAGGCCAAGAAAGGTCTTTGATTCTAGTCACAAATCTCACATTCATACTATTTCAAGTTTCAGCTAGTGTTATAATATTATTAACATGATACATTATATTTTAGTTGTTGGAATAGGTGGCTAATGATGATCAGTATCATAGGTACAGTCATTGGCAAGCGATTTACTGGGGGAACACAATCCCATGAGAATAAATTATTAAGCTGCTAGTGAAAATAAATAGAGCACTATACGTTGATGAACATGGCTCAAACAGTAGAGAACAGCACTAGCAGCAAGGTAATATGATTCCCAGGGAACGCATTAAAGGAATAGTCCACCAGAAAATGAAAATTTCCTAAAACTTTATTTGGCCTCAGGCCATCCAAGATGTAGATAAGTTTGTTTCTTTCCTTGGAACAGATTTGGAGAAATTTAGCATTACATCACTTGCTCACTGATGGATCCTCTGCAGTGAATGGGTGCTGTCAGAATGAGAGTCCAAACAGCTGATAAAAACATCACAATTATCCACAAGTAATCAACATGAATTCAGTCTTTCAAATAATGTATTGTGAAGCATAAACCTGTCCTCTATGCATAATATTGCTTTCTCCAGTGAAAAAATTAATCTCGGAATAGAATTTGGAGAGAACTATAAACTGATCAAGCACTGTTTACAATTGAAAATAATCGAAAACAGATCTAAAAAAATATGTGAGTGGACATGAGAGGACAACAGGGGATGGACTTCACCGGAGGAAGTGTTATTTTGGATTATGGACTTATACGTTGACCTGAAGAGATGATTTAAAGTTAAAACGTGTTAATGATTTATTACAAACATATAGCTTTTCGCTTCACAATATGTTAATTAATGGATTTGAATCATGTGGAGAACATGTGAATTTTTGTGATGTTTTTATCAGCTGTTTGGACTCTCTTCTGATGGCACCCATTCACTGCAGAGCATCCACCAGTAAACAAGTGATGTAATGCTACATTTCTCCAAATCTGTTCCAATGAAGAAACCAACTCATCTATACCTTGGATGGCCCGAGGGTGAAATTTTCAGCAAATTTACATTTTTGGGTTATGGTATCCATCACCATAGTGTTACTGTGCCCAACTGCAACTAACTCTTAACTTAAGGGGTTTGCTTAAACTTTTGTAAGGGAAACAGGTAAATTTAGCTCAACAGGATTTATTTATGATTTTATAGGGAATTTGGACAGAATCACTGTTTTTCGTCTGATCAACTGAATCGGCCAGCGATTCACTGAACGGGCCATATAACATCATCTCTGCAATGATATTAATATCCAAAGTATAGTGAAAACACTATTTATTAGCACAGTAACAAGATCGGCAGTTTAAGACATTAATTTCTAAGCACAAAGCACAAGATACTTCTCTTTTCAATATAGATAAGACTTTAATGGACAAATCTAAGACATAAACTAATCTAACCCAAAAATACACGCACTCACACAAGAAAGTGAGGATAGAATGAGTCTAGGAGAGTGAAAATGTGAAATCCCAAGTTATAGCAATATGTGCAATTGCTTAGACCTGAACAACCATCAATCGTTTAATTAACCCTCGCAATGAGTTTCTCAATGAGGCTATTAAACTTTATATTAAATGCACCAGTTCAACTAGAATCTGGAGGTTTTACTTGCGTTTCCTGTGTTAGGTGATTTAATCCGTGGGCTAAATCTGTTGGGGGTTCCCTTCGGTGGCGTCCTCTGCTGAAAGGGGGTTTCCCTAGGTTGTTGATTGGCTGGAGGTTCAGTAGTCGTTCAAAGTGATGTCTTGGGGAGCCAATCGTTGGGCGTTGGCAGAAGAATGACGCGGAGTTGTGGGCTGGTTGAAGTTTTGGCGGTGGGCACAGACGAGGTTTGACTCGGAGACATGGCTTTGCGGCAAAACTTAACTCAGAACACGAAACTCTCAATGGAAAAGAAAAGAAACTTAAGTAAAAGAAAGAAAGAAAGAAAGAAGAAAAGTGTGACGAGACTAGATGCTTAGGCTTATCTCCTCATGATGGTTGAAGAGCACCTGGCATGTAAGCACCTTTGAGCGCTAAAAAAGAGCATAATTTGTTGCTGTCCTGAGTTTTTAAACTCGGCTGTTGGACACATCCCAAATGGTGTCTTGACCAATTAGACATTGTCTTGTGTTACTATGTTTCTCCTCCCAATACATAAATCAACATGTTATCTTATTAGTCACATGGTCCGAATTTTCCCGCTTTTGCAGAGTATAATTTAGACAATGGTTTCTATAACAAGAATCTGATACATTTCACAAAGAATTGATTGATAGAAATGTTTGAAGGAAATATTTTTAAAATCATACATACCAAACATGAGTAGAAACCTATAAACTATTCAATAGTTATTGAAAAAGACATACACAATGAGTGATTACGACATGATTGTCATATGTGTGGGTTACATACATGATATGAAGTTGATATTTGTTTATTAATCATTTTTGAAGCATATATATGTGTAAAGGCAGTCTCTGTGCTGATCTAGGAACGTGAGGACGGGTTCTGTGAGGAACAAAGGTCAAAATGTGTGGAAAGAGTTTGAGTCTTGTCTTTGTCCTGAGTGGGGGAAAATCAACCCAAGGAAGATTTTAACTTGTGATTTCACTCGTGATGGTCATGATGCTTTATACCTTTGACCATTAATCTTGGTCACTTGCCCCAAATATGACAATCTCCTTTCAGAGGTGGAATTATTAATAAATGTTCTTTTGTTTTAATGCTGCAAGCTCTTCAAAGCTGTGAAAGAGTTGGTTTGTTAGGCTTGTTTCAGACTCGCTGGCGCTAGGATCTGATTTACGATCATCCATGTTGTCTTGGGCCTCTTTGTGGAATTCGGCTCTGTGTTTCAACAATGTTCTGATCAAATCTTAAATTGTCTGATTCGCTCTGATACGCTACACTTTACAAATACAAATAAAAGTCCCAAGTCTGTACTTTAACATTGAATCATCCATAATTATAACAACTAATGTTATCAAAGCCTCTTACCAAGCTACTCATGATTTAATGTACATAAACACTAGTGAAGCCACTATTATGAAAATACACTGAATGCAATAAGTCGATTGGGATAAAGGTGTCTGCCAAATGCATAAATGTAAATACAATGTAAACTAAACAATCAAACACTGATAGTTTTGATAGTTTTAGATATTTGATGCATGTAACTATTGGCCATAAAGGTTATGCGGCACTACAAATGCAACATCTGTCAGAGACTGACTCATTGCTGTTGAATTCTGAGATACTGCGTTTCATTTTCTGACTCTCTGAACACCATTCTGTGATCTTGTGCATAGTAGAGGGGGATTCTGTGAGGTGGATTCTTCATAGGCCTTTTTCTGGTTATGTTGTCGGACATAGTTATAATTCATTGGATTTAAGCAGGAAACACAACAAATAAAAAAAAATATTTTGAGAAAAAAGATAAATCTAAAAAGATAAATTTGCATAAACATAACTGGCAGGCAAGCAGAAATGCTTCTCTGAGAACAAACACAAGTGGAGTTACTGTATAATAAAATCAGAGATGTTAAGACTTTACATCATTTGTTTCATGGATTGCACACAGAGGTTTATGCACACTTGTTCAGTGCACGTTGAGCTGTCTGTGTGTTTGTAATCCTGATATTTTCTGCAAGGCTTTTGAATCTTTGCCGTAAGACCAAACACAATACATAAGACTTCAGGATCAGAATCAGAAAGCTTACTAACTTAAATTGTTTGTGTGTTCTTCACACAAAGCTATCACATGACTTCAGAGGACCCGGAATGAACCGTCATTGTAAGGTAAAAGCTGCAAAATGTTTCTGTTTTGTTTTCAGAGATATATATATATACTGTATATATATATACATACATACACAAACACACACTGTATACACACACACACACACACACACACACACACACACTACATATATAATAAACGTGAATTTGGCTTTAAAGTTGTTGTTTGTTCGTCTAATGGTTAAATTCTGTGTAGGAAAATGTACGCTTTAATCAAATGCTCAATATGCACAATTTATTTTTAAAGAACTAAAATAGTCACATACTATACCTTACCTCTGTAACAATATCACCACAAAAATGCATGTAATAAAAACAGTAAAAGATAAAAATGCATAAAACAGTAACACTATTCAGTGGTGTGAAAGAGTAACATTACTAAATATGTAAAGGACAGTTGGAGTATAAGCTTATCTAGCACAGCACGATATAGCTTCTCATTTCATGCCCCGAGCAAGTGCATTGTTTAGTCATCAAGTGTGGAAACCAAATGAGTGGTGAAATTGAAAGAAAACAGAAATGTTTAAAAACTCAGAGGATCCCAGTGATAACATGCATGGTGGAAGAAACATATTTGCACATGCCTATAACCATGTTCAGATGATAAAACTGTATTTGGGACACCAGTACACCAGTCTATTGAATTCATAATATTAAAATTCAAAACTCTTAATACTCTATGTAAACACAGTTGTAAAAAAAACAAAAAAACAATTGTATTTGTAATAGACTTTATAGCAGTGGCATTAGCTTGTTTTCGTGTGCACCAAGAGTGTGAATGCATCTGTTTCACTGAATCAGGTTCTTTCTATATCTATATAGTATTTTAATGTAATAAGCACAGTCTCTATATACACTGATCAGGCATTTAAACCACCTGCCTAATATTTAGGGCTGGACCAGAATATTAGATTATTCGAATATTCGTTCGGTGGGTTGGCATTCGATTTTCAATTTTGAGATTCGAATATTCTTTTTTTCCCGAACCTGGCATCCCCCGCGAAACGGTTCTCATTCGCGCTTGAATATGAATCGCCCATGAGTGAACATCATGAACGTCATGATTCAGTTCATCTGGAAGAGAAGACAAAAATGCCGAAGACATCAGCTTTAAATTGAGTGACAAGACAAAGGCAGTGTGCCAAATATGCGATTTGAAACTGGCCTACCACAACAGCACATCAAGTTTGAAAAATCACCTGAGCTCTGTAAGTAGTACGCCTATAATATATTGTTGGTGTAAAAAAAATGAGCTGCTTTTATCCACCATGTTAATCAGTAATTTTACACATGATAAAAACATGCACTTAATTTGCTTGGAAAATACTTGCGAATACAGCAGTCATTAAAAAAACGTAAAGTAGCCCAGCTTAATAATAATTTGTCTATATTAAAAGTATTGCTCTTAACAGACCTGTGTGTTTTGTATCACTAGTGCAGTGTCCGTTCTCGGAGCATATAAGCCCTGCCTGCGTGAGGCGCACCGCTTCCGGCTCGCGCTGTTCTGTAGTTTATTAAAAGTGTATTAATTCTGAACATGTCGCGTGTCCATATTGCACCAAAATGCGACACTGCACTACCTTGGGTCCGCAGCAACACACCCGCCACATGTGAAGTCGATTGGATGAATGGTTCTCGACATAATAAAAATGCAAACAGACAGACAGACACACACAGATTCCTGCCTTTATTACACCGTGTCTACACCGGACGCGGCAACAGCTAAAGTCTGTCTACACTGGACGCGACAAAGCGACCGTTGAAAATCATTTGAAACTTGTGCCAGTAGTAGTAGGTCAGCAGTTTACTGTCAGGAATTTGTTTCCAAAGCTTCGAAGCTCAAAAAATGGTATTCGGACCAGCCCTACTAATATTGTGTAGATCCCCCTCATGCTGTCAAAACAGCTCTGATGGGTCGAGGCAAGACTTCTGAACATGTCCTGTGGTATCTCTGGCACCAAGACATTAGCTGCAGTTCCAAGTCCTGGAAGTTGCAAGGTGGGGCCTCCATGGATCAGATCTGTTGGTTCAGCACATCCCACGAATGCTCAATCAGATTGAGATCTGGGGTATCTGGAGGCCAAGGCAACACCCTGAACTCTTTGTCATGCTCCTCAAACCATTCCTAAACATTTTTTATAGTGTGTCAGGGTGCAATATCCTCCTGAAAGAGGCCAATGCCATCAGGGTACACCACTGCCATGAAGGGTTGTTCTTGGCAACAATCTTTAGGTAGGTGGTACGTGTCTAGGTAACGTCCACATGAATGCCAGGACTCAAGGTTTCCAGTTCTGACGTGCCCATTGTTGGTGCTTTCGGCGGTAGACAGGGTTCATTATGGGCACTCTGACTGGTCTGTGGCTACGCAGCCCACTTCACAGCTTACTGTGATGCACTGTATGTTTTGACAGCATTAAGTCTTTCAGCAGTTTGAGTTACAGCAGTTCTTCTGTGTGATCAGACTAGATGGGCGAGCCTTCACTCTCCACGTGTATCAATGAGCCTTGGGAGCCAATGACCCTGATGCCGGTTCTCTGGTTGTCCTTCTTTGCAACACTTTTGGTAGGTACTAACTATTGCATATACCAGAAATACCCCAAAAGACTTGTTTTGGAGATGTTCTGACCCAGTCGTCTAACCATCACTATTTGACCCTTGTCAAAGTCCCTTTTCTCTTCTTTTCTCTTGCCCATATTTTCCTGCTTTCAACACATGAAATTCAAGAACTGACTGTTCACTCGCTGCCTAATATATTGCACTCTTTGACAGGTGCCACTGAAACAATATAATATAATCAGTGTTATTCACTTCACCTGTCAGTGGTTTTAATGTTGTGGCTGATCAAATGACCTTCATTCCATGTCATGCCAATATTTAGTCAATTATATTATAGATAAAAGTGAACCCACTATATTTGCTGTAGCCCACCAGATTTAAACTGGCTAAATGCCAAAAAAATAAGAACATTTGTCATCATATAACTCTACAGAAACCTTCTCAAGTCCTTTTAAAAATCACTCTTCTGGAATTAACTCAGACAAGTAATCATTTTCACTTTACAGCCTCAAAGCAGTTTCAGAAAGTTTACCAAATGAAGAGCATCCTTCTTTAGGCCTGCAGCATTCCTTGAAGACATGGAACTAGACTTTTAAGATGCACCCAATAGAGTTCAGTATTTTGCTTATTTTGCTGAACACTGTAATAGAGGCTGACGAGTGGCAATTTCCTGTCCAAGCCGAATTCTCAATGGTAATATGTAATTTGTTGGTGACATTTGCTTCTAACAAGATTTAGCCAAGCGATGCATTTCTTTGTAATTTCTTTCTTTCAATGTGTGCAACATTGTATTTTTTTTGTCACATATTGAGCTCTTTGCTGTAGATCAAAGTATTTGTATTTATTTATTTTTATTATGTATTATGTTGCAATCAGAACATTTTAACTTAACACATGTGAGCAAAACCTAATGCCAGTGCTAAAGATAAGTGCTAAAGATAACACTTACTTTCTTCTTTGGAGCACACAAAAAGATATTTTGAGAAATGTATGTTGTTTTTTTTTTGTGTTAATTTTTGTTAATTAAGTTTTTTTTTCTTTGTTTTGGACCCCACTGACTTTTGTTGTATGGACAAAAGCAGTCAAAAGCATTCTACAAAATATCCTCTTTTGTGTTCCACAGAAATAAAAAGTTATACAGGTTTAGAAAAACACGAGGGTGAATAAATGGTGACATTGTTTTTATTTTTTGTTTAACTTCTTAGAATCACTTTCCAGAAGTGCAAAGTTGGATGGTTCCTCTTTTTCCTAGACAGCAGAAATGTGAAATTCCATCAGGTTTTTGTGTATAAATATATTTGGGAAGAAGGACAGGGAATTACTCCCCTTTCTGCATCATATTGACATTTAAAGTTCCCCCGTCACAGGTTTCAGGCATGAACAATAAAGGTCATCTCTCAATGCAGCAGGACCCCAGTTATGAGTGAGGAGTGAGTGTACTGTTTTCTGTTTTCTAAAATGTACAGTATTTAGTAAAAATCTATCCTATGCAATTGAATATGATGTAATTTACCACATTTATGACACTATTGATATTATTACATAGAATACAGTACGCCAGGCTGTACCATACAATAGCCTTGTGTAAACAAACAGTCATTTTTATCTTCTTTATGTATTTTGATGTTTATATAAACTTTCTGATTTTTCATTGATGCTTTTCTGTTCTTTGCACCTTGTTCAAACCTGTCTTTGTTTTATTGATTCATATATCTATGACAAATCACAACAGATTCAGAATATGGTTGAAAGGGTCACCACATGCAATACTGCAAGATCAGAAAAATGTCAACATCAGTCATCAGTTTAAAGAGTCACCAGCCAAAAAAGTAAATTCTGTCATCATTTATTCACACTCATGTAATTTCAAACGTGTATGACATTATTTATTCTGTAACTGTAACTTATCATTATACAGTATCCTCTGATTTACTCTGTTTCCGCAGACAATCACACATACAGGACTTGATTAAGCTTAGTTTGTTTTAAAGATCTAGGAAGATAATGGTGTCTCTGATGCCAATTCACCTCAAAGATGACATTACAAAAAGTGTTAAATATTTATTGGGAGCATTTTGTGCTGGCGAACTAGACCTAAGTGAGCTAATGTGCAATCTATCTGGCTTTTCAATTTGATGAAACAAATGGATCACTGCTCTGTGTGCAAAGTGGCCGCCTGCATTTTAAATTAGATCTATGCACCACTGGTCATTTGGACGTAGAATTAGATTCAAGGCCAGTTGTAACACTGGTGTATAATGAATGCAAAACACAAATATAATGGAAGCAAGTGCCCAGCCAGGCTGAATAACCTTGACTAAACTTTTAATGTGCCAGTGAAAAGAACCTAAAGCCACATTAGCAGTTTTAATGGGTAACTGCATTAACAAACATCCATACTACAATACATATTCTTGCATATGATGCTCAGAAATGGGATTCAAATCACATTTGAAAGTGAAAAATCATGCATATAGTTGAATGATTTTATGAGATGGAAATATATTGTTGAATGCAGCATGCAATGCATTGCAAAAATCCCTACAATACAAATTATTTTATATTTTCAGTGTATTGCAATTCAGTGGTTTTAACAAAAATCTGAAATTAATATATATAGAACGGCTTCTGTAATCAGTGTCTGGTTTGCTTGTTGTCAGAGTGCATTACCGACGGGAGGAGGAGTGCTGTCAAATAGCTTCATGCTGGAGTGTCTGTGTGCACGCTTTGTGACTGATTATGTCAAATGTTTCATATGACATCCTAGTCACCCACAACAATAAAGTATTGTCCAATTCAGACCTGCATTATGATGACAGAGAGCACTAGGTTTCTCTGCCTCACTATCTCAGTGTAAATGCATTATGCTTGCTGTTTCCCAATAGACTTCCACGTTTGAGAGATATCTGAAATGAAAATCATGTAAGTGTTGTGCTCAACCTGAGTGCACACTATAGTTGCAGTGAAAGTAAACTCACACAGTGTATGTATCTATATGGACTTCGACATGCCACTGGTGATTTGTTGGTATTTTTGATAAGCAGGGAAGTATGAAATGTAGTCTAAAAATTGATTCAACGCAGACCCTATTGAAATTCTGTCATGATTTTGTCTTCGTCATTAATTCTCAAATGAATTCAAATCCTTTAAACATGCTGACGCATACTAGAACATTATTCACGGGCAATAAATATCACAGTGGTGTTTGCATACTAAAACATTTTGATTCACATATAAATTGGAAAACAACACTAGTCTATTAATTTGTCATTTTATTCTCCAATATTTCTAACCTTGGTGTCATTTTGTCAACTTCAAAATGAAAACGTTAATCAAGAACTGGTCAGTGTTAAATAATGTACTGATCCAACAACCTCTTAAAAATTATGTTCATCTGCACCATTCAATGACTTTGTAGTAATTTACATTAGTTAGGCCTCCTCCTCTCCATCATTTGCGCTACATTTCAAAGAAAAAAAAATCAATTGGGTATTCAACTGTTAAATTAATGCATTATCTTTCCACTAGTTATGGCAATAGCATACTATATAAATACTGTACTGTATTGTAAAGCTTTTCAAATGAAATGTCTCATCAGCACAATTTTTGAGGTGTGCTATCAGCTATCAGCACCAAGATTAACTATCAGCACCAAGATTAAGGTTTAATTAGTCATTGTTAAGAGTGCTTGACATTTCTGTCTATAGCAAAGAAAGCATACAGAAGTAGTATATATTTGCAATATATATAGAGAGAGTGATAGAGAGACTTTTACATTTTTTGGTCACTATATTCCAGACACAGTTTGTATATACTGGACATTTAATCTTGCTTTAATTGTTCAATACTACAAAATAGACATACTGTAGGACTCAACAATGAGGGTTTTTACAGTCCAGGCTCATTGGTAACACATGCCTGTGATGACATTTCTGCAACATGATGTCATGCTGCTGTTTGCACGTTTTGCGAAACTTTCAAAGAGGAAGGTTTATGCTCTCTCACATTTAAAAAATATCATACTGTACCACCAACAGTTTCACAGAACTCACACATGATGTTCAATGCTGTACCAGGTGAGCTACCAAGCAAGTTTGCTGTCAGAAAAGCCATACTTATGGAGCTGGTTATGTAATACAAATCAAAATGTATTACAAATCATTCATTATGGTAAAAGTGAGGTCGTAATAGTAGAGTTATTATTAAAAGTTGTTGGTGTTTTACTGCTTTTTGCACTTTTTTTTTATGGATGGGCGCATTTTATTTAACTGCTTTTGGACTGATGCATGCAACACCCGCTGAGTGCCATGAAACAGCTTAAAAGATCAAAGACAATTTTTAATATAACTCCGACTGGATTCGTCTGAAAGAATAAAGTCATATACACCTAGGATGACTTGAGGGTGAGTAATATATGGGCTAATTTTCGTTTTTGGGTGAACTAACCCTTTAAAACTTTTTTGGGAGGCAATGGAGATAAGAAAAATGAAGACAAGCAATACCATGATAAATAAGTGTACATACACACATACAAATATACATACATATAACATAAATGTACAACAGCCTAGATAAACTAAACACACACTAAACACAGTCTGAGAGATCTCCAAATCTTTATGGTGCTGTTGGAGAGATGCTGACCAATCAATAACAACACCCTGTTAAATAAATAAATACAATTTTTTAAATTGTTTTAATTAATTTTAATTAATTATTTATTATATATATATGGATTATATAAATTAATCAGTACAACACAAGTAACTGAAAATAAACATTAATTTTTTAAGTAAAAAGACTGAAACAGTATTTTCTTGTAAAATGTTCTCCAGTATTTTTTACTGTTACTGTTTATGGCCAGAAATAGCTGCTCATTTGATTTGCAGGCATGGCCAGAATAATCTGCAACTTGGACCAGACCATTTGCCATTTAGTCAGTTTATGCAAGTCTAATACTCAGATAACCTTGTTCAAGGTTCAATAGTAAGTAAAAAAAATACAGTTTGTTTTGCATTAAAGGTGGTAAACATAGATGATAAAAAGAGAAGGTTTAAATTAGATTATGTCCAATTTTAGGTAAGGATAAATAAAACAAGCTATCAGTAAAGTCTTTAATAATCCTGTTGTGACTACCTTCTTTTGGCAGCTTTGGTGACTGTGAAAAAAAACGATTTATCTCTTTTCAACAGCTTCATATTGAAGTAGGTGACAGAATTTCCCATCAAGGCCACATCAACACATTTGTGTCTCTGCACAGTCCCTGCTTTTTAATTTAATGTGTGAGTAGCTCAAGCTCCTCTAAAATTCATGCTTGAGGTGTAACTTTGCAAAAATGTGAACACATGTATTTTTAAAGCAAATACTTTTCATATGTACTATCCAATGCAGCCTCAGATTTACAGCGAAAATCAGAACTGGTTACATATCTGAAAAATCATGTGCATGCTGTACTTTAATCTATTTCATGAAATCAGCAGAAATCTGAGAGATTATTCTCTGCTTTGATCTCCTCTATAACAATAAAGACCCTATAAATGGTTGTGAGTAAGAAAAGCTGTCGGACCCCAAACATTATTTGAAGAGATACAAAAAGAAAACTGAATTTCAATCTTCAGTTCTGCATCCGATGCTTAAATAAACAATCCAATCTAAGATTACCTGATCATCAGTAAAAGATGCATAAGTGACAAGGTAATTGTGCTGTTTGCCACTTCTCAATCTCACACAAGACGAAATGTGGCAGCAGCCATTGCACAAGAGGTGGGTGGGAAGGAATTTCAATGTGATATTCAGTAGTCCTACTGGACTCTTAGTATAAATGAGGAATCGGAGAGAGTGGTTGTCACAATCAGAACCTCTTGATACGCCACGTGAATTTAAATAATTCATGTATAAGGGACCAGGTGATGACTGATTGCAAATCTGTATTGGGTTAAGCACTCATCAATCTTTACAGCTTAACTGGGGGGCATTTGAGAGACAATAACAGATAAGGTGTGACTCCTAATGTATCATTTAAGGGTAGATATAAGGCGTGTAACATGACCATGAGCTTTATCAACATTAAGATTTTAAGATGGGATAAAATTTTCATGAACGTGTATGGGAAAGTGTATATTTTAGATCATGTTAATGTTCATCATTCCTCTAAAGTTTTTCTGGGTTTTAATCTTTTAAACTTTTTGCCTTAACTAGTTGGTTTTAAATGGTCCTGTAGTGTGACAAATGAATTTAAGTACAAATATTCAATGCAGTCTCTCAATTAACGAGGTTATAAAAACTGCATGTATAATTATAATAGTACAGTGCACTTGGGAAACAAAATAATAAAAGAAGTGGGTGTTAAAGTAAATTAAAATTAAATAGAAAAGATTTTTAACATTAAAATATGACGTCTCGGTTACGTATTGTAACCCTCGTTCCCTGAAGGATACTCGTTCCGCGAGTATAAATAGGCAGCAGGATGCACCCCGTTTAGGTGCATATGGAAGATTAGAGGTGATTGTAACCCTTTTGGAAATGGCAGAAGTCTGCTAGGGAAACACGGGCTCTGAGGCTATACTGTGGACTTTACACATATGGGATCCACTAAGGTCTCTACATATGGAACCCAGCCCTCTACTAGTTCTCACGGATTCATCGAATGAGGGCCTGGTGCCAGATGTTCCACCATGTCTGGCTGCCGAGGGGATGGAGGAGCTTGACAGTGTCTACAGTACGGACTCTCTGGAGCAGTTTTAGCAAGTCGACACTAAACCGAGGCCTCTTGGTGCTTCTACCCATTTGAGGTGAGAACACAGGAGGATACTGGTTCAAAAAGAATGCTATAGAACCTAGTGAACGTGTTGGGGGTCACTCAGCCTGCAGTTCTACAAATGTCTGTCAGCAAGGCGCCACGAGCCAGTGCCCAGGAGGATGCAACACTTCTAGTAGAGTGAGCTCGCAACCTGAATGGGCAGGGCACACCCTGTTCTTGATAAGCCAGGGTGATGGCATCCACTATCAAGTGGGCCATCCTCTGCTTGGAGATGGCATTCCCCTTCTGCCGGCCTCCGTAACAAACAATGTACAAATCTCCGGCCCATGTACAATTTTAAAGCGTGGGCGGGACAAAGCAAAGCAAGGGCTGGGTCTGCCTCCTCCGGGGGCAGCGCTTGCAAGTTCACTACCTGATCCCTGAAGGGAGTAGTTGGAACCTTGGGCACATAGCCGGGCTGGGGCCTCAGGATTACCTGGGAGTCAGCCGGCCCAAACTCTAGGCATGATTTGTCGACCGAAAAATGCGTGCAGGTCCCCTAACCTCTTGATGGAGGCCAATGCAATCAGGAGCAGAGTCTTCTTTGAAAGAAACTTCAGCTCAACTGATTGCAAAGGCTCAAATGGGACCCGTGTAGTGCTTTGAGCACGAGAGACAATTCCCAAGAAGGTTCAACCTTCTCGCCCCCCTAAGGAACCTGATGACCAGGTCGTGCTTCTTCACCGTTCTCCCCTCCACAGGGTCGTGGTTAGCAGAAATAGCAGCGATGCATCAGTTCCGGGAACCAGGTCCGAGTGGGCCAGTAGGGCGCCATAAGCAGGACCTGCTCCTCGTCCTCCCTGACTTTGCACAGTTTCTGTGCGAGAAGGCTCACTGTGGGAAACGCATATTTGCATAGGCCCCGAAGCCAGCTGTGTGCCAGGGCCCGTCCACCCCCCTGAAACTGCTTGCCCATTGTACGTGGCACCCCAGCCGGTGGTGGAGGCATCCATGTGTACCACAGCATGTCTCAAGACCTGTTCTAAGGGCAATCCTGCCCGAAGAAACATGAGGTCTGACCACGGGGTGAAGGTTTGGCGGCAGGCCGGTGTGACTTGGACCCGGTGAGTGCCGCGCTGCCACACCCACCTCAGGGACTCGGCCATGGAGCCAGTGCTGAAGCGGTCTCATATGAAGTAGCCCCAGCGGCGTGACTGCCGCAGCAGCTGCCATATAACCCTGGAGCCTCTGAAATTGTTTCAGTGGGATCGCTGTCCTGCCTTTGAATGAGTTCAAGCAGCTCAACACCGACTGAGCATGTTCCTCTGTGAGGCGTGCTGTCTGTTTGACCGAATCCAACTCCATACCGAGAAAAGTGATCCTCTGCGTCGGGGAGAGTTTGCTCTTTTGCCAGTTGACCCGAATGCCCCACAGGCTGAGGTGTCTGAGCTAGAGGTCTGCATTCCTGCGGCTCTCCCGTGGGAACCGCGGGACCCGACCTGATTTTTTGCGCCGCGGGATTAAATTCCCGAATAAAACGCGGTAGCGGTCGGTAACTCTGGTGTAATTTGAATGGGAGCGGGCGGTCTAACAATATCCCGTTCCCGACGTCCATTTAGAACAGCATATCTGCGCTTTATTCTTATTGACCACCGGTACAGCTTGCGCTCAGGACTGTTATATACGCGCTTCACGCATGCATTAAACGTCACGCGTTTTATTTGCGTGGTCTGTCCGCAGCATATGCATAACGATGCTCAGAGCAGGCTGTACCTGTGGTAAATATATGGTGAGATTCTGGAAACGAGATCTAAATTTAGCGGGAACGGTCGGGTCGGGAAGAAAATTATTCTAAGCGGACAGCGGGTGAACAAAGAGTGAATATATAGCGGGAGCAGGTGGGTGCGGAATAGAACCTTGCGGGAGCGGGCATGACCTTTTACTGATATGCCCGTCCCTCGAACGCAAACTGCAGAAAAGGTCTGTGGCTCGGAAGGAATGAGACATGAAAGTACGCGTCCTTCAGGTCGATCGCTGCAAACCAATCTCGGGGGCGGATGCACCCGAAGATGCGTTTCTGCGTTAACATCTTGAACGGTAGCCTGTGAAGGGCCCAGTTCAAGGCACGCAGGTTCAAGATCGGTCGTAACCCACCGCCTTTCTTGGATACAATGAAGTAGGAGCTGTAAAACCCCGTCTTCATATCGGCTGGAGGGACCAGCTCTATCGCATCCTTTGCCAGCAGGACTGCAACCTCCGCACGCAAGACATGAGCATCAGCTGCCTTCATTGATGTAAAGTGGATGCCCCTGAACTTGGGGGGACGCCGGGCGAACTGAATTGCATAGCTGAGTCTGATAGTCCGAAGGAGCCAGCAAGACGGGCTGGGCAGTGCTAGCCAGGCTTCCAGATACCATACAAGCAGGACCAGCGGAACCACCGACGTACTCGCAGTGGGGCAGCGAGGTGGAATGCAAGGACCCGGCTCGGGTGCGGTGCAACACTTACCTGGTTCCAAGATTGGGCAGAGGGTGCGTGAGTAGGGCCTTTGATGATGCTCTCGAACCGCCCGCTGCTGCCCGCTGGCGACAGAGAAGGATGAGTGTGATCCGGCTCTGGACCGTCCACAACTCTCCATGCCTTCTTGAGACCCAGAGATGGCCCGGGAAAGCATATCCGTCATCTCTGGATCAGATTCAGGCCTTGCTATTGTCCCGGTGAGCGGCAGTGCAGCCGAATCTTCCTCTCCAAAGAGCTCCGGCTTGCCCTCCGAGATGTGAAGTGGATGCCCCTGAACTTTGGGGGACGCCGGGTGAACTGAATCGCATAGTTGAGTCTGATGGTCCGAAGGAGCCAGCAAGACTGGCTGGGCAGCGCTAGCTGGGGGGGATCTCCGTATACCCTTTGGCTGCTCCACCATCGAGGCTGGTGAGGGAGGAGGAACTACCAAGCCAGTTTCTGGCAGTAAAATGTGCCATCCACGACCTGGTGAGCTCCTCATGCACCTCCCAGAAGAACGGCACTGGAGTGGGACACTGAGATCCAGCGCGGGCCACCCCGAGAAACCAGTCATCCAACCTCGAGGGCTCGGGACACGGTGGAGGTTTCCACTCGAGTCCTACCCTCTCGGCGGCCCGGGAAAGCATAGCCGTCATCTCTGGATCCGATTCAGGCCTTGCTACCGTCCCGGAGGGCGGCAGTGCAGCCGAATCTTCCTCTCCAAAGAGGATCTTCCTCTACATCCGTTCGTCGGGAGGAGCCCCAAAGGATACGGCTGGTATGCTCCTTGTAGAGGGCCCAGCACGTTCCTGAGGGAGCTCGACTGGCTGCGAAGTGCTAGAGGAGTGGCGGTCCCTGGGTGGTTGGTTCCTCGGAAGGGTTGCCGCCATTGTGATCCTCAAACCACCCGAGCTACTGCCTGAAGTTGTCCTCCCCTGACTTCTGCCAGGAAGAGAACTAGATTGCGGCAGAGGCACCGGAACTCCACCCCTTTTGAGGTAATGAAGCCTGGTCCGCAACTCCGAGATGGTCATCTTCCCGCAATGAGAACATGACTCATCCACGAATGCCACCTCAGCGCGCTTAATGCCCAGGCACGTGAGGCAGCGATCGTGACCATCACCCAGCGCCAGGTAACGACCGCATCCAGAAACG
>NW_015551067.1:2711-3977 GCF_001515605.1 Sinocyclocheilus anshuiensis | reverse complement strand
CCGGAGTGCCGGCTGGCTGGGGCATCCCCGGAGGGGAATTCCTCACCGTGACCGTAAGTCCAGTCCGCCCACTGCCAGAAAAAGGAGGCCCCCGGCTGCCGCCAGAGGGAACCCCAGATCTAGGTAGTGGCACGGGCACTCCGCCCCCTTGCAGGTAACGGAGTCTGGTCCGTAACTCCGAGAGGTCATACCCCCGCAATGGGAGCATGAGTCATCCACGAAAGCCACCTCAGCGTGCTTCGTGCCCAGGCACGTGAGCCAGCGATCGTGACCATCACCCAGCGCCAGGTAACGACCGCATCCAGAAACGCACGGGTGAAATGCCATATTTAAAAAGAAGCGTCTTTAAAAAGACGTTCACCTGTGAATGCTCTTTTAGGAGTGCTCTTTTAGTTGTGCTGGAGCACACAGGGGAGATGGCTACCGCAACACTACAGGGGGTAGTGCAGCCTTTAGTTTGCACCCACTCAACGAAGGTTGACCAACCCGCTGTAGCGCCGTACCACCCGCACAGAGAAGCTCCTTTGAGCGCGCTGACTCGTTCGTTCAAACGAAGGCTTGGCAGGAGTAGAACGATAACACCGCTCGGCTCTGAAGCAAAAAGCTGAGTATGCGGTGCATCTGCTGCCTATTTATACTTGCGCTGCGATCAGCGGTAGGTGGATGCAATCATCGCATGCCAATGTGCATTGGCTCGTTTAGTTTACACTCGAAGTAGATTGGTCTCTCTAGCGAGATTCCCAATTCGTCGGTCACCGACGTGACGTCGAAAGTGACCGACTGAATGGGAACTTAAACTACCGTTCAAAAGTTTGGGGTTGTTTAAAAGTTTGCTAATACTTACCAACAGGGTTTGAAATTAACACCCGCCAACCCGCCAAATGCGGGTAAAAATCAGCTGTGGCGGGTAACGCTGTCAAATCACTAGCCGGGCGGTATCAATTTGGCGGGTTACTTTTCGTAAATTATGTTCACTCATTCGTTTCTTGGGGAAGTTCATGCAGATCAAATCTGCGCAGGTTTAGCGCAAATACTGAACTCGTGAGACATCACGACATTATCGAGTATATTGCAAAAGCTAAAAAAAACACACCTACAGAGGCACGCATACGCGACGAGATGAAGTCTGGTTAGACCAACACAGGATTTAGTGTGTGTGCGCTTTTATAGTGTGCTCTTTCGCTGCATGATTCAGTCTATTAATATGCATTAACAATGATCACATACTTCAAGATAAGGAGGCAGAAAATGTATATATTTATATCA
>NW_015551067.1:0-2592 GCF_001515605.1 Sinocyclocheilus anshuiensis | reverse complement strand
ATATCAGTATTCAACATTTCATGTTTTAAATATCAAAACATTATTTATGCATTTGTAACTGCAGTTTAAAGCACTCCATGTCCCTCTAAGCTGCATTAACATGTGTACATGCATCTAAATGCCACTTCAAATGCAACTTCTGCAAAGATTAATTTTATTGATACTGATTTAATTTGTTTAATGGCCGGTAACTTAAAAATTTAGTAGCCAAATTGGCTGGTGAGTGAAAAAGTTAATTTCAATCCCTGCTTACCAAGGCTGTGAAGTAAAAACTTAAATATTGTGAAATATTACAATTTAAAATAACTGTTCTGTGGTTTAATATATTTAAAATATAATTTATTCCTGTGATGGCAAAGCTGATTTTTCAGCAACCATTACTCCAGTATCACATCATTTTTTATTATTTCTTGTTATTCATCAATGTTGCAAACAGTTGTACTACTTAATATTTTTGTGGAAACCATGATACCTTATTTGGAGTAGAATGTTTTTGTAACATTATAAATGTCTTTAATGTCACCGATCGTGGCTCTTCATGACGTAAACGAGGGTGGAACTCCTTATATGGGCATTTCTCCTAGAAGAGCGCGCCCACGCATCGACCAGAGCGAGAGCAAGGTCGCGCCCATCAACGCACTTCATCTGGCGGCAGCCCTGCACGGGACTTGCTCGGGAAGAATGTCTCCAAAGAAGTGTGTTTTTGGTTGTAAGGGAAATATAACTTTGTTCAGCTTCCTAAAGAACCCAGCGTTATGTAAACAGTGGATACAGTTTGTTTTTCCGGAGCAACAACAGAGTTTCACAAGTGTGTTTGTTAACTAACGTTTTATAAACAAGACCCAGTTCGACGCTGGATTTGCACATCGTTTGATAATGAAAGATGGAGCGGTCCCAGTGATAAAAGATCCCGGTCATGATTCAGAACTGCAGACGGTAAGTGAAACCACATCAAATGTCTGTTTTGTTGGCATCCGGTGCCCAAGTGCTCGTCACACTTTAGCTCCGCCCACGGCGCGCCTCCAGGAGCTCTGCTTTTTCCGGAGAGAATCGTAAAGCTGTATCTTTCTTTTATAAATATGATCAAACTAAAGACTTTTTTGGAGATATGAAGGATGCAGTACGACTCTATAGGTACTCAAGATTAACATGAGATTGGGTGAAACTGTGTGTGTTATGCCCCCTTTAAGGTAAATTTAATGCAGGGTTCTCCAAACTCAGTCCTGGAGGGCCAGTGTCCTGCAGAGTTTAGCTCCAACTTGCCTCAACACACCTGCCTGGAAGTTTCTAATAAGACCTTGATTAGCTGGTTTAGGTGTGTTTAATTAGGGTTGGAACTAAACTCTGCAGGACACCGGCCATCTAGGAGCAGGATTAGAGACCCCTGATTTAATGCATCCTTGCTAAATAAAAGTATTCAATAATAAACAAACAAACAAGCAAACAAAATCTTACTGACCCCAAACTTTTGAACAGTAGTGTAAAAGTGAGTGCCGAAATGCAGAAATTGACATCTGATGTCAGGTCAAAGAGTAATACGTGTCCTGAGATTACATTCGGCAGAACAGCCAAAGACACATCATTCATGTGGAGGCTGGATCTCTCCCATGGTTCACCACAGAAGTCCCAAATTGAGTCTTTGAATGGCTTTCCCCTTGACTCCACCGCCTAAATAACGTGAGAAGGAAGGGCTATCATTAATTCATGAGTGTAACTAACTCATCAGATCATCAGCCCTTCAAGAACTGTAATTAAACTGATGGGCTTGTTTTCCCTCCAGCACTCTGTCTGGGAGAGAGACCGAGAGGAAGGATGTGTGTGACAAGCTGAAGGTCTAATGTGACTTGCACACCGAGGGGCCAAACTGCTGTTATCAATCTGGCTTTCAGGGGAATACCATGAGGGTCAAAGCAACGAGTCTCTCCCGTGGAGGTGAGGAGCAAGCGTTACCTCAGGCAGTGTTGACAGAGCATTCCTCTAGAGATGTATTATCCCAGAGGTCCCCAACCACCGGGTCGCGACCCACTACTGGGCCATGGAAGAATTACTACTGGGTCGCAAGAAGTTCTGGGGAAAATGTGTATAGATATGACGCTCTGTTATTTATTTATATTAATGATTGTTCTAATTATTCTGTATTTTCTTTGTATGCGATTGATATGGAGTAGCAATTTGACAATTTCATGTTAAATAAGTAAATGAAAGATTGCTCTGATCTGTCACATATTAGGAGTTAAACGGATCGCAGTTGATCCGTAATACGTACGGATGAGACCCTACCATTCGGCACGCAAGTGATTCGAACGGATCCCAGTTGATCCGTAATGCGTACGGATGAGACCCTACCGTTCGACACGCACGTAATTCGCAGATTAATTTGCCAATTTACACGTACAAGCAATTTTAAACCACAAGAAGAAGAAACATAAGAGAGCTCAATTCGTTACTCATGCGCTGTTCTCGACACAATCAAAGCGCGCACAAGCATAGAGACGTGTTTCAGACAGCGAGGAAATACTGAGTTGTGTATACATGCACATAAAATTTGCCTGTCAAAAACCCTTCACGGCATTGTCATTCTCTGTGCTTTAA
>NW_015551066.1:232560-239863 GCF_001515605.1 Sinocyclocheilus anshuiensis | reverse complement strand
TCACTTCAGGGGTGATCAATCTTCGCATTTATCCCTAACCCTAACAAATGGACAGACTACAAAAGGCAACAGAATTTAAGATTACAACAAATATTATTTATTTTTTTTAAATATGGCATGGGCTTAAATTGAAAAAAAAAAAAAAAAAAAGGAGGGTCTTTGAAACAGTTTTCCACAAACCCTGTCAGACTGAAACAAGCAGTGCAGCAAAATTGTGGCGAACCTTGCAAGCAGAGTAGTCTGGAAAAGAAAAATAAATGAGTTTAACATTGTTAATACTGACTTATTCAATTCAATGCACCAGTGACCAACCATCCCTAAAGCTTTTTGTAAGTGCACATTGCTAAAGTCTTGTTACGTAATTTTACACCCCTACATAACCAAGCATAACTGGCTTTTGATATGCACCTGCAGGTGACCGAAACTGCCTTCTGTTCTGCTCTGCTCCTTACCAATTACTACTCCTAGGACAGCAATGTAAATGACATCATATAATTATAAAGGTTCAGAAATTTGTCAAGTTTCATCAGGTCTTTAAGTAAACAGCCACATGAACAAAACTACAAAAATGTTATAATAAATGAATAGTGCATGGTTTATTTTTTATTTTTTTTACATGATTCCCAATTTTTATATTCACGATTTCTTTGTACAGGCTTTACGTTTTTATTTCAATGTTGTAATTAGCAATTAATGTAATTTTATCTTTGAAGCAGATTGGTTATGTGACAGCATTAGAGTTTCTTAAGGGTCAAGATCAAGTTATCTGCATCTCCTGCACTTCATCAAGCCACATACTCCCATAGTAGCAGTCATCACTTAAATTAATGCACGACTTGGATTAACTGTATAGCATGCGTGTACGACTCTAACACAATTATAAAGTAATTATCACGAACAAATCTTTCAATGAGTAAAACTGTCTGTGTCCATAGTATTATAGATTACACCTTATATTATTTTAAAATACATTTTTAAATTACAATAATTTTAAAATTGTCCCCGGATTAGTGAGGTACTCTTGTAATAAAGTAGCAGTGGCTGGGATAGATTTTCAATATCAATTCCACTTAAAGATGCCATCTAATCCTGTTTACATGAAATAAACCTGCTCCCAAGCAGGTTTAAGCTTACGGACCTGTTGCCATGACAGCAAGTCCAGGATGAGCTTCGAGGAACCAAATAATCCAAGATCATGCCAAATCGTCAATCAAAACCAGCTGACCGAGTTAGCGACGTACAAAACCAAAATAAAATGTGGTATAAATACAAAAACTCCCTTAAAAAGGGACAAAGTACTTATGTTAAAAAAAAAGAAAAAAAAAAAGTATTGACTAATGGGACAAAATGCATCAAAGTATAAAACTTTGAAAAAAAAAACAATTATAAAATGCAATTGGACAAAGGAATGCACAAAAAAAAAACATCCACACTAACAAATACAAAACTGAATCTTTTCAAAGACACACACAGAAGCAAGCAGCACAATAAGTATGGAGAACTTTTAAACAAATATAACTTGTTAGTGTTAATTTAATAAAATGACCAGTAATAAACTACCCCTACAGTTTTTTTTTAGGGTGCACACTGTTAAATACATTGAATTTGTCTTTTAACTAAGTTTGGACTGCACTGTCTGTCTGATATCGGACCTCCTGCAAGTGACGGACTCTACACAGTTCTGCTCCTCACCAAATACTATCTGATGATGGATTACAAAGAAAACAACACTTTCAAAAGGTCAAAGTGTAAATGAGACTTAGAAAAGCTTGAAAATCATAAGAGTGCCACTCATCTAGGTGAGCACTAAAGTTAAAGACAAATGTGCTCCCATAAAAGAACAGGACAGCTGCACATCACACTACAAACTGCAGAGCAGACCTGGAAGTCAAGTCAAAGCTGACGTTAACTACATGAAATTCATAAGGAGATTTATCACGTTCTTGGTGTGAGATCTGAAAGAACAAACTAGGGGAAGACTTTGTCAAGTCCAAGCTGAATTAACTGCGGCTACAGATGTCAGCATGCAAACTGCCAGACAGCCATAAAACAAAGGTGTGAGATGTGCAAAACAAAAATGAGAAATATACAAATCAAAAGTAGTATAAACCAAGCCCAAAGGCTACATAAGAGCAAAACTACTACAACAACCACCATTAAATTAAAACGCCAATTAACACAAAATGCACAAAAGCATAGATATGCACTGTGACAAATGCAACAGAAAAAAAAAGAAAAAAAAAGGAATGAATACAAAAGAAGAAGAAGAAAAAAAAAAAAAAAAAAAAAAAAAAAAAAAAAAAAAAAAAAAAAAAAAAAAAAAAAAAAAAAAAAAAAAAGTACACACCCTAAAAGGTGCATACAAACACAGAGTGCACAAGTACACCATACAAAATGGTGAACAAAAGTCTTAAACAAGGGCCAAATCAAAGGGACACAAGGGCAAAAATACGAAGTGTCGTAAAAATGCAAAGACCTTTTAAAAAAAAAAAAAAAAAAAAAAAAAAACACCATACACAAGTGTAATGTGACAAGGCATTAACACAATCACTTTAAAAAGGAAAAAAATAACTGAAATGAAATAGGAAATAAATGCACAATTAAATACAAATGGGCACAAACCATGCGCACATGCAAACTACAACACATACGTCTACACTGAGGCAAGGCAATGCAAGTTTATTCATATAGTTCACTTCATACACAATGGTAATTAAAAAAAGTGCTTCACAAAAGGAATTAAAATCAAAAATAATCATAAAAGCAAGAAATTAAAACATTGAAGTGATTTAAAAATTGATTTAAAATGATTTAAAACCGTTAAGAATACTTTAAATACAGTGCACTGATAAGAACAGAAGAAACAGGTTAGTTTTGACTTAAGTTAACGCACCAAGGATGAGCCATCCCTACAGCTTTAGTGTGCACATTAAGACATCTCTCCACCTAATTGGTCTCATCTCTGTGTTCAGAGCACCCCTGTCTCTGACATTTAAGCTTGTGGTTTTGTATCTGCACCTGTCTGTCGGTTCTGCTCCACATTAAACAGTAAACCTAACACTGGCTGGTAAAGAGAAATTGAAGGATGGACACAATCCACAACAGCTTTGCTGGAGAACATGGCTAAACCCATTAAAGACAATATACACAAATTAAGGAGTCTAATTTGATCAGTTAGAAATTTATAGAAGAAACCTCAATATTTCCGGAGTTGAAAGACCAAACAAGCCTAATAGAGCTTAATTTTGGAGAAAGACAACTGCAGGACTCACCTACATCAGTCTCAAAGAATACAAGCAAGCTGCCATTCAGAAACTGGACAGGAGCACATCCAACTCATCTAAGAAGCCGCCCAGCTCAGCTGGAAGACAGTATGAAACATTAGGGTTAAATGTGAACCACATCAAACTCAAAGGAGATGCATAGAGAGTAGGGCTGCACGATTAATCGCGAAACTCGTTTTTATCTATATACCTAACCCTAACCCTAACCCTAATCCCTAACCCTAATCCCTAACCCTAATTGAGCAGCATTAACTACACAGAGCCGTTGTTCACTGACGAGCTGCACTAAACCACGTTCATATTCGCGCGATTTTTTGCGCTGCTCATCAGTGAACAACGGCTCTGTGTAGTTAATGCTGCTCAATGTGAAAGCACGCAGGTGATGGAGATTTACCGCTGATTACAGAACCGGCTTTACTGATAAGATGCGCGTTAAATATCGCATGCGATTTATCGTGCAGCCCTAATAGAGAGCAAATTTCTAGGTATTTAAGAGAAGGAAACCTGTTCATGGTGTGAGAAGTGCATCCGTGTCTGGTTGAATATGGCTCTTTAAATGGAATAAGAAACTGAACCAATGTTCTCCACATTTCCAAAGGCCAAGTGCAAATGAGGCAAAAAAAAAGCTTTGATGACATGAGGCTTATTCAGGTAAATACCGAAGTACTCAATGTAAAGGATAACACATCCAACTCAAAGATCCCAGCTTACCTGAGGAGAAGTACACGTGAAGTTAAAATGGATCTGAAATACAAAAGGAGTTGTTTAAACAGAAAAATATCTTTCAAGATATTACAGAAAGCAAACATACTTGTTTAGTGTGTGGTCTGGAAGAAAATGAAGTCATGTCCTCTGGTAGAATCAAGGTCTCAGTCCAGCCAAAGATGAGCGGACAGCAGCTTCAGCTCTGGGACTATGGAGGTGCCAAACCACTGTAAGAGTGGAGGGCACAGAAAATAGAAAATCCATATGAGTATATAATTGAAAAAAAATTAATTAAAAAGTTGCAGAAAGTGCCTTATCTGCACTTGCCTACCTTCATGAGTCAGGTCTGCACACGAGGATGGAGGCTCCTGCATTACTACCAAAAGTAGATTTGAAGTGATCAAATAAAAAAAAAAAACCTTCATGATAATGTGAAGGGACACTAAAATTTCAAAAGGCGCTTCACAACACTGGAACATACTAGTCTCAAACATTTGAACCACTTGATAATGTTTTATCCAGAGCCCCTATGACAAACCATCCCTGTAACTGTACTGAGATCGGGGTGCACGCCATCTGTCTGATTTGAGCTCAAGCCACAGCAGATCGACTCCTGCAGGTCATGGACTCCCTGTTCTGCTCCTCAGAGACACAAGCTTTAATCAAACAAAACTATATATACTAAAGCATTCTACACACTGCACGATTTTAACAACCCTATAAGACCATTGCGGATCACACTGTGCAGACATGCATCTAATAAACTTGGGTACGACATGCATGTAGACTGTACGATGATGACACCTATTGACTCTTACGCTACGACATGTTACTATATAAGAATAAAACGTCATCAGCATGTGCTAGTGGTAAACAAAAAGAGCATGATGAACCACACTTTAACAGTTGTAGTTTTTGTGTGCTTAAAATGTGGAAGTGGTGAAAGAGGAAGGAATAAAAGCTTGAGGTAAGCAGTTTTAAGTTTTAGAGCCATGTCGCGTTGATTTCATGTTGCAGTTTTATTGGCTGGTCAGTAAATGTGGATCGTAGCAGCAAACACACTGTGATGATCATGCGGAATTTGACATTGTCAGAAAATAATCGTAGGCTACCTTTGGTCACAAGACCGTGACAACGGCCATCTTTGAGCCAGTCTTATTGTACGGCACAGTCACAACTTAACCACTAGATTTAAATCAGCACAGCCAGCGAAGGATCGAACGCAACCGTTTCGAACAAGCACACCTTTTTTAACAACCAAAAAGTGGCTGTTTCGTGGTCTCTTGAGGAAGTACAGACGTTCCTTTCTTTGATAGCAGAGGAGCGGATCCAGCGAGAGCTTGATGGGGCAACGCAGAATGAAAACGTTTCAGGAGTCACGACAGTAGAGGCAGCTCAACTAACGACATGCGAATCCCACCCACTCCAAAGCGATACTAAACTGCAGTGGAAACGCAAACAGAGCCGTACTGAGCCAAGCCATACCACGCAGTGGAAAAGCGCCATTAGATTGTGCAGAGGACTCATCTGGTTCCTGTGGTCTAGACCAACTCTAATCACAAACCTACAGAAAGCTGAATAAAATCTGAGACCAGTCTCTGGTCTCCATGTTTGGGGCACCCCATCTATCTGATATCAGAGCTCAGTAGCAATGAATTTGTACCTGTAGGTGCCTGACTCTACCACTACCAAGCATTGACTGCAATAAAGGGTCATATTCTCCACCACAAAGCTTTCTGAGGAACATGGCTTGACCCAGTAAAGAGAGCAATATACACAGTGTTGTGAATATTAAGAATCACAGGACGACTCACCTCAGCAGCTGTTGATTTTCCAGGAGAATCCACCTTTAACATGGTCAGGAACTCACTGAAACAAAAACAACTAAAAGCTGCATTTGTAACTGATATTTTTAGATGTGTAACGGGAACACTTTGAGCTGCTTGTGGAAATCAGAACCATCTGTGAGCTGAAGTGAGCCATTTATAATGAAATGAGATCAAAAGACTGGAATTCTGTAGCATTGTCAGTCAACAACGAGTGGGCTTCCATCAAGTAGTGGAGATGAAGAAAAAAGAAACGTGAGCTCTTTAGAATGTCCAGATTACCTGTAGGAAGACACTACAGATAAAACATTGAGTTAACATTGGTAGTTGCTTTAGACTGAAACAATAGAACTATTTATCAAACCAGTTTCTCTACGGATCCTAATTTTAATGGAACTGATTTTGGTTGAGAGGAAAGTGTTGAATGTTAGGCTTGGAATGGAGTGCGTTAATTCAAAACCCAAACAGTCACCAAATGTAAATTGACATTAACAAGCAGTTATCAATGCAGCCATGAATGAACCCTGAGACTCTTTAGTGTGCACATTGCTAGACAAATATCTAACTTCTCCTGTCACTAAGTTTAGGGCGCCCCATCTATCTGATATCTGAGCTTAAAGAGGGATTGTAAGCTGTTGACCAAGTAAAGGTCACCAATTTGCACAATGCTGTAAATATTGTAAGAGGTTTAGTCAAATCTTCGGAGGACTCTTACCTTGCCAGTTGTTGGAAAGAGCTGCTTTGGCACGGTCAATTTTTTTAATACCAGACTTCTTTTGACAATTTGAAATAACATTTTAAAAAAGGAATTTCTGCATAATTTCTGCTGTAGCATAATTTGCATCAGAACATTTTTACTCATCAATTCCAGTTTGTACAATCAGCACAACATTGAGGATGTTGACTATCAAGGGTTCAACAAAAACGGTGCTTTACTCAGATTAAATCACATGCACAGCAATGCTTTGCAACAACTGTATTTGGTCTGCATCCACAATTTAAACCATTATGCTTCAGCACTGCTCAGAACCAAATTAATATACAAATAAACCTACTCAAGATTTATGTGGGTGAATTTCTGAATGTTACTCACCCATTTCCAGCAACAACTAAGCATTTGAAATTGCAATTAACTATTAATCATCAAGCTCACAGTTTGTTTCTGAACAAAATAAGAATGAAGTTCCTTCAGAATGTGCCAGCATTGAGTCTTGCCTGAAAAAAAAAAAAAAAAAAAAAAAAAAAGTGATAAACTAAAGAGACATTAATGGAAATATACATTCACAATACACACTGAATACGCTCCTCTGAGGCAGTTTCTCTTGATGCAGCTCTTAACATCCAGGTCACACACACATTTAAACTGTACATGCAGACAAAGACTCACCTGCAGCTTTCTAGACACCCTCAGACCTTGATTAGCTGGTTCAGGTGTGTTTGATTAGGGTTGGATCTGAATTCTGCAGGACTGTGGCTCTCCAGGACTAA
>NW_015551066.1:217333-227487 GCF_001515605.1 Sinocyclocheilus anshuiensis | reverse complement strand
AACAACGGCTCTGTGTAGTTAATGCTGCTCAATGTGAAAGCCCGCAGGTGATGGAGATTTACGCTGATTACAGAACCGTCTTTCTGACAAGATGCGCGTTAAATATCGCATGCGATTTATCGTGCAGCCCTAATAGAGAGCAAATTTCTAGGTATTTAAGAGAAGGAAACCTGTTCATGGTGTGAGAAGTGCATCCGTGTCTGGTTGAATATGGCTCTTTAAATGGAATAAGAAACTGAACCAATGTTCTCCACATTTCCAAAGGCCAAGTGCAAATGAGGCAAAAAAAAAGCTTTGATGACATGAGGCTTATTCAGGTAAATACCGAAGTACTCAATGTAAAGGATAACACATCCAACTCAAAGATCCCAGCTTACCTGAGGAGAAGTACACGTGAAGTTAAAATGGATCTGAAATACAAAAGGAGTTGTTTAAACAGAAAAATATCTTTCAAGATATTACAGAAAGCAAACATACTTGTTTAGTGTGTGGTCTGGAAGAAAATGAAGTCATGTCCTCTGGTAGAATCAAGGTCTCAGTCCAGCCAAAGATGAGCGGACAGCAGCTTCAGCTCTGGGACTATGGAGGTGCCAAACCACTGTAAGAGTGGAGGGCACAGAAAATAGAAAATCCATATGAGTATATAATTGAAAAAAAATTAATTAAAAAGTTGCAGAAAGTGCCTTATCTGCACTTGCCTACCTTCATGAGTCAGGTCTGCACACGAGGATGGAGGCTCCTGCATTACTACCAAAAGTAGATTTGAAGTGATCAAATAAAAAAAAAAAACCTTCATGATAATGTGAAGGGACACTAAAATTTCAAAAGGCGCTTCACAACACTGGAACATACTAGTCTCAAACATTTGAACCACTTGATAATGTTTTATCCAGAGCCCCTATGACAAACCATCCCTGTAACTGTACTGAGATCGGGGTGCACGCCATCTGTCTGATTTGAGCTCAAGCCACAGCAGATCGACTCCTGCAGGTCATGGACTCCCTGTTCTGCTCCTCAGAGACACAAGCTTTAATCAAACAAAACTATATATACTAAAGCATTCTACACACTGCACGATTTTAACAACCCTATAAGACCATTGCGGATCACACTGTGCAGACATGCATCTAATAAACTTGGGTACGACATGCATGTAGACTGTACGATGATGACACCTATTGACTCTTACGCTACGACATGTTACTATATAAGAATAAAACGTCATCAGCATGTGCTAGTGGTAAACAAAAAGAGCATGATGAACCACACTTTAACAGTTGTAGTTTTTGTGTGCTTAAAATGTGGAAGTGGTGAAAGAGGAAGGAATAAAAGCTTGAGGTAAGCAGTTTTAAGTTTTAGAGCCATGTCGCGTTGATTTCATGTTGCAGTTTTATTGGCTGGTCAGTAAATGTGGATCGTAGCAGCAAACACACTGTGATGATCATGCGGAATTTGACATTGTCAGAAAATAATCGTAGGCTACCTTTGGTCACAAGACCGTGACAACGGCCATCTTTGAGCCAGTCTTATTGTACGGCACAGTCACAACTTAACCACTAGATTTAAATCAGCACAGCCAGCGAAGGATCGAACGCAACCGTTTCGAACAAGCACACCTTTTTTAACAACCAAAAAGTGGCTGTTTCGTGGTCTCTTGAGGAAGTACAGACGTTCCTTTCTTTGATAGCAGAGGAGCGGATCCAGCGAGAGCTTGATGGGGCAACGCAGAATGAAAAAGTTTCAGGAGTCACGACAGTAGAGGCAGCTCAACTAACGACATGCGAATCCCACCCACTCCAAAGCGATACTAAACTGCAGTGGAAACGCAAACAGAGCCGTACTGAGCCAAGCCATACCACGCAGTGGAAAAGCGCCATTAGATTGTGCAGAGGACTCATCTGGTTCCTGTGGTCTAGACCAACTCTAATCACAAACCTACAGAAAGCTGAATAAAATCTGAGACCAGTCTCTGGTCTCCATGTTTGGGGCACCCCATCTATCTGATATCAGAGCTCAGTAGCAATGAATTTGTACCTGTAGGTGCCTGACTCTACCACTACCAAGCATTGACTGCAATAAAGGGTCATATTCTCCACCACAAAGCTTTCTGAGGAACATGGCTTGACCCAGTAAAGAGAGCAATATACACAGTGTTGTGAATATTAAGAATCACAGGACGACTCACCTCAGCAGCTGTTGATTTTCCAGGAGAATCCACCTTTAACATGGTCAGGAACTCACTGAAACAAAAACAACTAAAAGCTGCATTTGTAACTGATATTTTTAGATGTGTAACGGGAACACTTTGAGCTGCTTGTGGAAATCAGAACCATCTGTGAGCTGAAGTGAGCCATTTATAATGAAATGAGATCAAAAGACTGGAATTCTGTAGCATTGTCAGTCAACAACGAGTGGGCTTCCATCAAGTAGTGGAGATGAAGAAAAAAGAAACGTGAGCTCTTTAGAATGTCCAGATTACCTGTAGGAAGACACTACAGATAAAACATTGAGTTAACATTGGTAGTTGCTTTAGACTGAAACAATAGAACTATTTATCAAACCAGTTTCTCTACGGATCCTAATTTTAATGGAACTGATTTTGGTTGAGAGGAAAGTGTTGAATGTTAGGCTTGGAATGGAGTGCGTTAATTCAAAACCCAAACAGTCACCAAATGTAAATTGACATTAACAAGCAGTTATCAATGCAGCCATGAATGAACCCTGAGACTCTTTAGTGTGCACATTGCTAGACAAATATCTAACTTCTCCTGTCACTAAGTTTAGGGCGCCCCATCTATCTGATATCTGAGCTTAAAGAGGGATTGTAAGCTGTTGACCAAGTAAAGGTCACCAATTTGCACAATGCTGTAAATATTGTAAGAGGTTTAGTCAAATCTTCGGAGGACTCTTACCTTGCCAGTTGTTGGAAAGAGCTGCTTTGGCACGGTCAATTTTTTTAATACCAGACTTCTTTTGACAATTTGAAATAACATTTTAAAAAAGGAATTTCTGCATAATTTCTGCTGTAGCATAATTTGCATCAGAACATTTTTACTCATCAATTCCAGTTTGTACAATCAGCACAACATTGAGGATGTTGACTATCAAGGGTTCAACAAAAACGGTGCTTTACTCAGATTAAATCACATGCACAGCAATGCTTTGCAACAACTGTATTTGGTCTGCATCCACAATTTAAACCATTATGCTTCAGCACTGCTCAGAACCAAATTAATATACAAATAAACCTACTCAAGATTTATGTGGGTGAATTTCTGAATGTTACTCACCCATTTCCAGCAACAACTAAGCATTTGAAATTGCAATTAACTATTAATCATCAAGCTCACAGTTTTTTTCTGAACAAAATAAGAATGAAGTTCCTTCAGAATGTGCCAGCATTGAGTCTTGCCTGAAAAGGGAGGGAAAAAAAAAAAAAAAAAAAAAAAAAAAAAAGTGATAAACTAAAGAGACATTAATGGAAATATACATTCACAATACACACTGAATACGCTCCTCTGAGGCAGTTTCTCTTGATGCAGCTCTTAACATCCAGGTCACACACACATTTAAACTGTACATGCAGACAAAGACTCACCTGCAGCTTTCTAGACACCCTCAGACCTTGATTAGCTGGTTCAGGTGTGTTTGATTAGGGTTGGATCTGAATTCTGCAGGACTGTGGCTCTCCAGGACTAATGTTGGCCACCCCTGGATTAGATGTTTCAGTACCATTAAAATCATAACTATACAAGCAAGGTAAATAATTACAAGAATAAAGTACAAGTTAAAAAAAACAAAATTAAAAATATTCTCATTCACAATGATTTCAATCTCCAGCAGGTTACTCGTTCTCCAACCTCCATCTTACACTGACAATCCTGTGAAATTTCAGTTTGTGAGCATTTATACTCATGGACACAACCATTGACGGGGATGCAAGCGACAAGGAATTACATTCATCAAACCAAATCTCAAGATTATAAACTTTGTACATGCATTAATCCACAAATTATTACTTAACAGCCATTTATGCATAGTTCCACTAATTAAATTTGAAAACAACAAAAATCCACTTAATCCTCTAGTTTGGTTTCTCCCACATCCCATGATGCACCACAGCACAGATATAAATGCCCATGTAGTGATGGGCAAATGAAGCCTCATGAAGCACTGAGGCTTTCCTCTGACTGTTTCGGGAAAAGATTCAAAGCTTCGCGAGTGTCAAAAACAGTGACATATGGTGGTTAATAAAAAATATAGCATCCAAAACCCTGTGAAAGATGCTCCGTAGGACGAAGCAGCGACCACAAAAATCCCTGTGTGTGTGTGTGTGTGTGTTTGTTGAATTTTTTTCTCTCTGATAAAATAATTTAAACTGTGGCATTAAATGCCAATATGAATATCAATATGATGTAATAGAAGAATGATGTGTACATATATGAATTGCATATGCCAAACATTAAATTTTCTCTAAAATAATTTTTATTCTTCATATTACTTGTATGACTGGGTATTTAAAATGTTATTGAATAAGTCTGAATGAAAACTTACTCATAAAAGTAAGATCTGGGGGTTCGAACACTCCGACACGCACACGTGATTGGACAGAATGTGAGGCTTCGTTTTTCGTTGATCACGTGATTCTCTGAAAACAAACAATTGTATCGGAAAAAGACTCATTACTCGAAGCTTTTTAACACGGTTTACCATTGTGGCCATCTCATAAAAATGAATAGCACCTTCCAAAGTGCTGTATTCCATTACAGGCAGTGGCTCCACATCTGGTTCTGCAACTGATTCTTTATTTTATTTTTATGTATATAAATAATGGTCATTGTCAAAGTCATTCATTTGTGTCATCATACTGGCAGTAAAATAAATGAACCATAAATTCATAAATTATTAAATTAAATCTACAATCTGTCTGTTTTAAATCTGCCACAGTCCTTAGACTGTTATTTCATATATAGGCAAAGTTCATTTGAGCTTCATATATAAGCTACATTACAATATTAGGAAAAACCATAATGCTAATGCATTAAAATGTAATATAATGTAAAGGAAACAGTGCTGAGGTTTGCTTTGTTTGAACCAGATACTGAAACGGTCACGTGGTTTTCAGACGAATGAAGCTTCGGATGTCATAGATCATGTGCTTTTGACAAAACGAATCAAGCTCCGATACAGTGCTTTAATGTGAAATGAGTTTTTTTTTTTATACAAACTTCGAAGCTTTGGTGTTGGACCTAACATCACTAGTTCCAGCAAGGGTTTAATTATTGGGCCCTAAAACTCCTCATTTGTAAGTCACTATGGATGAAAGCATCTGCTAAATGAATAAATGTAAAAGTAAAATGTAGGGATGTGCCGAATGAGGCTTCTGAAGCTGTGAGGCTTTTACAACAAACTGTGTCAGTGCTTCGAAGCTTTTGGCACAGTGCTGTACTTCGCCATCTGGTGGTCAATAACAATTCCTACACCAACTATGTCATTCAGAAGTTTTGTTCATTGTGATGTCATTTGTAGGTTTATTTGTATATTAAGCATATATGTCCTTAGCAAAATGGTGGCGTGTGTGTGCAGCGATAGGGTTTCCAAATATCATTGTATTTTGCACAATACAATGATAATAAAGACTATGTCCTTCATTATTACTCACATCAAACTTGTGTCATTTCAGCTTCTAAATATAATGTTTATTACGCTGGTAAATTAGGTGCTATGTGATTTTTCATTGCGTCTTTTTTTGTGTTCCTTACAACACAAATTCACATATACATATACAAATACAAATGCAAGGGCAGGATATGTTCATGCCGAGCGACCAGTGAAGCATTTCAATGATCAATGTGTGTGTAACTTCCAATCTCCCAGCAAATCATCAGTTTATCCGTTTCAGTCATGCTTTCACACAATTCACTTTTATAATTCACACATAGCAGGTATCAAGACTCAGGTGGAGGAAGGATATATTCTCAGCATGCGAGTGCGTTTTGATTTTGATTTAATTAATCTGATCTTATCTGTACAGCACTGTTATTATCATACCTCACATATACAGACATTTTCCACTGCAGACTGTTGTCCTCTTTCTGCGATGCAGACAAACAGGTGAATTAAAACACAAAATTTACCTTAAGTCACAATTCACATTTAATCGGTGTTCTGGGAACATTTATTTGTTTATTTATTTTTCTGTAACATTTACAGACATTATTATATTTATGATTCTTGTCAGTTCATAATTGCATATTTATCTCTTCTGAGTTATCTAATTTTTAATTGTAATGCATTAAAATGTAATTCTAAATGTCAGATAACTATGGCTAGTGAAGAAATACCTTGTTAAAACAGTATTGGTATTTACACCCTGACACAATCTACTTGTTGAAACACACGGTTACGTCTTACAAGTGTCTTGGACAGGGGTGTCAAACTCCGTTCCTGGAGGCCCACAGCCCTGGAGAGTTTAGTGCCAGCCCTGCTCCAACACCCACACCATGTAGTTTTCAAATAAGCCTGAAGGACGTGATTAGCTGGATCGGGTGTGTTTAATTATGGTTGGAACTAACAGCACAACAACTACAACAAGATCACTTTAACAGGTTTTATTAACAGCTCAGAGAGTATACATGATTTTCAAACAAAAAGAGTGTAAATTAAGAGAGAAGCAAAATACTTAATGAGGGGCAACCAAGCTAAAATAAATAAAAGCATTTCTATTCTGGGGGTTAAATTCTTTCTAAACCTATCAAAGAAAAGAAAATCAACAACAAAATTATACACTCACTCCATATCTAATCCTTGAACCAGGAGAAAACAGTTTCTGAACAAAAAAAGACTCACACCTCCCTACAGCTTCCAAAAGGGTAACAATCAATCAAGAGTAACTGTTTAAGCAGTTGGTAACACAGGAAAATACAAATAAATTGTAAAACAGCAAAGCAGCAGGCTGAGTATCTTGCAGTAAACACAGAGCACAAAGTTTAGCTAGAGCCTCTGGCAGCAACAAACTGATAGTCAACAGTTCTAGAAACAGGGTTAGTTCATTCTATACTCTCAACCAACAAAAGTCATATTTAAACTGAAATGGAAATAAAATGAAGGTCATTAATGCGAGTCGTTCACTTAGAGTGAATCGCAAATGTGTGGTTGGGGAAATGCGTGCGATTAGGTTCGTTGGTGTGTTTGTGTGTGAGTGCATGCGTGTAAATACCGCTGACCATGAATGGCAGGGAAAAGTTCTGTGGAAGGCCGCGTTTTCTCCGGAGTAGCAAAACCCAATGGAATGCAATCGTGTGAGTTTCTTCAGCAGTTCATCACACTCTCTGCAGCCGGTGGATATACATTTCAGCACTCACCCTGACCAAATACAGCGTGCGTCTCGCTCCTGCCGATCAACTCCTCAGGCAAGACTCACATCAATTGTGTGGCTTACTCAACTTTCTCTTGGAGTCCAAGAGATTACATTAATGCTTTTCATAGATGTCAAGTCCAGAAAAATGCTTTGACTCCTTTTTATGAGCAAAAATGCATAAAGGCCCATTTACTCTTAGAATGAGAAAGCAAAGCAAAATCAACAGCAAAATAGCCTGTCCATTGGAATGCACTGTTTCAGCTCATCTGCTGTGCGGTGAATGTTTGCTCTGGGTGAGAACGGCCTTACAAGTGTGAATCCACATAGTCTGTTAGAGGACACAACTCACAGAAATCAGGCATATTCATTCATTCAGATTAAAATATTTACACTGACTAATTGAATATACAGCAAGAATCAAACTTTACAATAACAAATCATCAAAGGGCAAAATTAATCTTACAAGAACAGGAATATGTTCATTTACTGCTCAATGTTTGGTTTATACTAAAGCTCTGGAAATATGTGTAAGAACTGTCTTTATAGTCTGGCAGAGCTTTAAAAAACACTCATTAAATGCCCATGCCCATGCCAAGCCCATTCCCAATACAACCCCGCCCACATCCAAGTGTGACATCAGAAGCCACGCCCATGCCCAATATAACCCCGCCCACATCCAAGTGTGACATCAGACATCACACCCATGCCCAACACAACCCCGCCCACATCCAAGTGTGACATAAAAAGCCACGCCCATGCCCAACACAACCCTGCCCACATCCAAGTGTGACATCAGAAGCCACGCCCATGCCCAATACAACCCCACCCACATCCAAGTGTAGGTGCGTTCGACTTCATGCCACGCAAACCGATTGGCGGCTGACTTGAAGCAGTGCATGCCGGTCAGAAATTTTGTCCGACTTGAACCGGCGCCGACTCTACGTCACTGTCACGTGTGGCATCAAAGTACCGCGATAGCGTTTCGAGAGCAGCCGGCTGACTCAGCTGGCGCAGCTTTTTCAGAGCGACTGCAGGAGCGCTGATGACGACACAGCTGTTTCACGATTGGCCAAATTCACCACATGACAACAATGACGTGTGTTTCTAACATCTTCAAATCCAATACTGCTCATAAATCTGTGTTTTTAGAACATTAAAAGCTTGTTTACTGTAGTCGCAATGTTATATTGAGTCACGTTTATCATGAAAGCATATATACCCCCACTTTATTAGTATTTAAATAGTATATATTTACGTGGAACTTTATTCTTGAACAGACGGCGCTGAATTAAGCAGTATATAAAAAGTGTTTCTGTTGCTCATGAAAACGTTTCTGAAAAATGTGTGTATTGTATATATTTACATTTAACTTTATTCTTGAACAGATGGCGATGTATTAAGCAGTATATAATCAGTATTTCTGTTGCTCATGAAAACGTTTCTGAAACGTCTGTGTATTTGACAAATATTGCATTTAATTCACTTCATCTGTGATAGAGTATGCAAATACCGCGCGAGCGTCACTAATGGGAGCAGAAAGTGTCCGGCTTGACGGCTCCGTTTTCAACTCCACCCTCGACTGCAAGCGGCTACTTTCGTTGACTGCCGTCTGTAGCGGTGCTTCAAGTCGTACGCACCTTGTGACATCAGAAGCCACGCCCATGCCCAATACAACCACGTCCACATCCAAGTGTGCCATCAGAAGCCACGCCCATGCCCAATACAACCCCACCCACATCCAAGTGTGACATCAGAAACCACGCCCATGTCAATACAACCCCGCCCACATCCAAGTGTGCCATCAGAAGCCACGCCCATGCCCAATACAACCCCACCCACATCCAAGTGTGACATCAAAAGCCACGCTCATGCCCAATATAACCACGTCCACATCCAAGTATGCCATCAGAAGCCACGCCCATGCCAATACAACCCCGCCCACATCCAAGTGTGCCATCAGAAGCCACGCCCATGCCCAATACAACCCCGCCCCTATCCAATATGTCAGCTTGTGATTTCCCATCCCCATACCAGGAAATCCAGAAGTATGTTGACGCAATTTACACCAGTTTTAGGGATCCAAATTGAATAATGTTGTCTTTCGTTTTACTAATACACGTTTTCTTATTTTTGTAAAGGATGTTGTGGAAGAAATTGTATTAATATGCTATGGTATGTTTTATTAATATGATAGACTTATTGAACATTGTGGTATGTTTGCATTTTCTGTATTGCTTAGAGTCACATGCTTCTTTGCTGATTTAACAGAACAAAGAACAGATAATGATCTTTAAGATGTGTGTATCTTAAAATAAATTTTATACACTATCATTTTCATTTCTATAACATGTGAATATATCTCCTATCGCAGGGTTCCTCAAATCTTGCCCTGGAGGGCCAATGCGCTGCAGAGTTTAGCTCCAACCCTGATCAAACTCACCTACCTGTGATTTTCCAATGATCCTGAAGACATTGATTAGCATGCTCAGGTGTGTTTGATTAGGGTTAGAGCTAAACGCTGCAGGGAAGTGGATCTCGTGGGCCAGATTTGAGGATCCCTGCCCTATCGTATTCTACAACAAAAACAATCAGAGCGCCTTGTTATCACTAGTTCTATTTTGATTTCCCGAGTCCGCTATTAGCATATAGCCTGTTAGCATTGCCAGCGTGGTTGCCGCTAATCTCGTTTACATTGCTAATACTCTATTCACACTCATTACCATTGTTTTACTCACTGTTACTTGCTTTAATGGCGGATGTGTGTCTACCTTTGAGTGCAGGTGAGGACACGTTC
>NW_015551066.1:204341-216574 GCF_001515605.1 Sinocyclocheilus anshuiensis | reverse complement strand
GGTTAACGACACCAAGCTGCGGCAGACGGAGACACTGAAGAGGGACTTCAGGAGCCTGATCGAGACGGTGTGCCGCACATCGCCCGCGACGCGAACATCGTGTCAGGACCACTTCCCACGTATCTACGAGAACACGAAAGGTTTAGTAGACTTTTTGCTTTAAATTTTTGCAACGATTTGTATCGTGAAAAGCGCTGTACAAATAAACTTGAATTGAATTGTGACAGTAAAAGAGCACACACACAATCCTTATTCTAATATGGAATGGTACGTGACAGGAGGGCCTCTACCCAAGGATAGAATATGATAAGCAAGTCTAAGAATGTGGTTGAAAATACCATCATTGGCCTAGAGAGATAACATTCTGCAAGTTGAGACTATATGGAAATGTTCACGCAAAGAAAGAAGGCGTAACTTTTATTCTCGCTGTAGTATTGTTGTTGCTGTGTCGTGAAGGCGCTGTGTGATTCATTGTGAAAGCTAAACTACTTTGTTTGGCCTTCCAAAAGAGGACGATATCTGCTTCGTCATGCCTGGAGCTGATCCGTGCTGGTCGCTGAGGAAATACTACAACTTTGCTGTGGATCGCCGGATCGGCTTTCACCGTGGACGAAGTGGTCGTCACATGTCCTTCCATTTATGCAAATCTTCCCAGATAGTGACGTAGACATGTGGGGGCGTGTTAGAACAAGCCGTTTTAGGTAGGTGTGGTTGACTCTTAACTTTTATAAAGAATATCTCTTTGGATTTGAGACTTTACAAATCTTCTTTATGCACCAGCTTGTAACACTCCAAAGAGAAAGGAAAAATTGAAATTGCATCATATGACCTTTAATCCCCGCTTTTCTTAGCGTCTTTTTTTAAACAGCCCCCAGGTTTGAAAGTGAAAGTGACATGACATGTGGCCAAGTATGGTGACCTATACTCAGAATTAGTGCTCTGCATTTAACCCATCCAAAGTGCACACACACACCGCGAACACACACCCGGAGCAGTGGGCAGCCATTTATGCTTCGGTGCCTTGCTCAAGGGCACCTCAGTCATGGTATTGAAGGTGGGAGAGAGCGCTGTACATTCACTCCCCACCTACAATCCCTGCCGGTACGAGACTCAAACCCGCAACCTTTGGGTTACAAGTCCGACTCTCTAACCATTAGGCCACGACTTCCCACACCCCTTTTTTGGACATCCCTGATCTAAACCATTTCCAATAAAGATTTGTAAGGCATCTGGATTTTATAACATTTTCTCTAAAATACAAATATCCTGAAAAATTCCAAATCCTTTGACCTTGATGTTTTCAAGAAATTGCTCTTGCAGCTTTAACAGCAAATTTATCTCCTACAATTCAGTCAAGAGAAACGGCTACAGACTACTATAAAAATTTAGTCAAATAATTTGATCTTTTGCCCTTTGTTCTTGAATGTCATCACACACCCATACTGTGACTGAACTATATATACCAAATACTGTAATATATTAACCCATTCAGTTTAAGTTCTGCATAATCTTAATATACATAATCACAAAAACCAAATGTACAGATCAAATATGATCCTTCATTTCTGAGGACCAGATGAGACCACATACACACTTTAGACTGAAACAGGTTAGTAATATGGCAGTGTTCTGCAATCAAATAATCAAAAACAGACAATTGCAGCAGAGATGGGCACCTGTTCAATCAGCAAACAGTGTTTTTATGCAAGTTTAAAGGTGCAATAGGACATCTTGGAAAATCCTAACTTTAGTCTGATAGTCCCTCCCTCCCTGCAAATCGGTCCAAAGCCACGCCCCCTGAACGCTCACAGACAACATTATTACAATACATCACGTGTCATTCACCGGTGAGAAAACTTTAGAGTACAGTTAGTAACAGTACTACAATACCTGGAAGAAAGGTCAGGTTGTTGATGTTTGCCGGTCACTCTCACGGTCTGCGTAGAGTACGTGAACCAGGTGTTTCTGAAGACAATCACCTATTGCACCTTTAACACTGTTAGTCTTTATCACTGAACATTAATGAAATCAATACTTCGAGGACACTCAAGGTTGACAGTGAAACCTTTATTAATACACAAAGCACCAAAACATGAACTTAGCGCTTGCCACCAACACGAGGAGCGTTGACCTTCATGGGCTTGGCGATTTTCTGTTTGGCTGCGGCTTTAACAGGGGCCTAAAAACAACACAAACACGTTACTGACTACATGAAGGACATTCAAATGCAAGGATTTACATTTGGTTTGCAATAATGTGTAGGGCTATAAATGACACTGAGCACCCATTATTAAGGGTACTAGGTGTAGACATAGTCCTTCTACTCTATGCCACCTTATGACGCAGAAGTGACAGAATCAGTCACACTGCAACGCCTCAAGGGGCAAAAAAACAATCACACCACACAAAATACATCACTTACAAAAGATCAAGAGCAGCTCATAGCCTTCACACTTTGTACAATTCTTAAAGAGATAGGTCACCCAAAAAACAAAAATTAGCCCATGATTCCCTCACCCTCTAGTCTTACTAGGTGTTTATGACTCTTCTTTCAGACAAATCCAATCAGAGTTACATTAAAAACATGTCCTGGCTCTTCCAAGCTTTATAATGGCAGTGAATGTCGATATTCAATAGTCCAGCAGAAATTCAATAAACTGCATCCATCCATCATTAAAAGTGCCTCGCACGGCTCCGGGGGTGAATAAAGGCCATCTGAATGAATCGATGCCTTACTACAAGAAAAACTTCCATATTTAAAACTTTATAAACCCTAACCTCTAGTTTCCGCTTGGTGTCATACGCGTGAGAGAGTGTGTTCCTGCGGATGACGGAGGAGCTTGGAAGAGCCAGGACATTTTTAATATAACTCTGATTGGATTCGTCTGAAAGAAGAAAGTTATATACACCTAGGATGGCTTGAGGGCGAGTAAATCATGGGCTAATTTTCATTCTTGGGTGAACTATCCCTTTAAAACTATCTCTTACCTTGGTGCTCTGAGTGGGTTGTTTCTTAGTTGCCTGCTTCGCCTTTTTGGCCTCCTTGGCAGCCCTGAAACATCGGATCAAACACAGTTAGAAAGGAAATGTTTAGTTTTGTTTGCACTCGTCTCAATGTGTTAACCAGTCACTGAACTGTACTTCTAAAAGAAATGTTATAACAGGTTACGTTTTTGAATCTAACATCTAGAGCCAAAAAACACACTGTCACTTATTCATACACGACCCCACAATGACGTCTGAAGACCGTTAGAAAATCAACTTGATTAACAGATATTACATGAAAACATTACATGAAAACATTGTTAATGTCAATTAAAAGCATTAAAGTAGTTTAGGGAAAGATTTAAGAAAAGGTTTTTGTACTCTTCAAATCTAAGAGCTCAGCTTCAAGCCCAATCAAACACCCCTGATCAAGCCAATCAAGCTCTTCAGAATTACTAGAAAAATACAGGCAGGTCAGTCGGAGCTAAAACTGCAGGACAGCGATGCTTCAGGGTCAGATCCGATGCGTCAAACATGCAGCACAAACTTGTCATGAGAAGTTAACCATGCAAAACCAGCTGCATAACCACAAAAACACACATTTGACCATCTATGACTACCAAATAAGAGCAATGGACAAAGCATAGGGAACCGGAGGTGCTCACCGGATGGCCTGCTCTCTCTGCGCTTTACGCACTTCTGGCTTCTGGTTCCTCTTGGCCAGAATCTCAGCCAGCGAAGCACCGGTGATGGCTCGCTGGAACTTCACCGCACGACGGCTGCGCTTCTTACTCACCTCTTCCTAAAGCAGCAAACACACATCTGAGCGCTCCTGATTCAATCACTCAACACGCACTACACACAAAACATCTGCTGAAAAAAAACACTAGAACCGGCTCTGTAGTCATTTAAACATCTCTCTAATGCTCTAAACCGGCATCATTACACACCAGCAGTGTTGGGCTAGTTACTCAAAGAATGTAATATATTACTCATTACTAGTTACTCCTTCCAAAAGTAATATTGTTACTTTACTCATTACTTTCTGGCAACAGTAATTAGTTACACTACTAGTTACATTACTTTTTCTTCACGCCCTACAGTTGTAGTAACTGTGTATCTTCCACAAAATTCTTAATCTGGAATGTTACTAACGACATATTTCTGCCTCATCATTGGACCACACTGGATCACAGTCAGAAGTCATTAACACTCGTTAGTGATTGATAGTGACATTTAAGTAGAAGTGTTGTATTAATCTCATTAATTGTCAGGTGTAGCTTGAAGCTAATTGTCATTTCTCCGTTACACATATACGATTATATTTCATTATGTATTTTATCAAAACACGTAAGTTCGTAAGAAACAGCTTAATTTTCCCAAAAGATTTTTAATTATAGTAATATAATGTAGCACATGCTGATCAGAGGGATGTAATGCCAGAGTAAAGTAAAGCCACAACTTACACAACAGTGCTCAGATCATCTTTTCCTGACAAAATCAAGATAATGCAATATTTCTATCTGCTGAATGTAAGCTTTTCCATATTCCAAGCTTGCCTGCTGCAGCATCACATGCATGTGCGAGTCCCGACAATTATGAAAATAAATCTAGGAATTATTTGCTTGTTGGATTTTAAATCAGCGGGGATGAGGCACCCAGAGTAACTAAGCTGTTTTATGGATGTAACTGTAATATTACTGAAATCTTATTAGTAATTAGTTACAGTACTAGTTACTGCAGAAAGTAATGTTATAACAGTAAGTTACTGCCCAACACTGCACACGAGGTACTTTTCAGCAGAACACCGTCAGCTGCTGTCCGAAGGCTTGCTCAGACTCACAGACTGGCCCTTCTTGTGCTTGCGGCGGTACAGAACCGTCCAGTTGATCTGTCTGGGGTTCCTCTTGGACAGAAACGCAGACTCGCACTTCGCATTCAGGAACTGGAAAACCTGCAGAGCGAGAGGATCGGCATCACATTTACTCCGTTCTTACACTCAAATATCCTCTCAGACTACAACAGTTTCAACACTGGCCAGAGATGATGCTTCTCTCAGCTCTGCAACTCAAGCGTGAAGTTAAACATTAAACACTGAGCTCTGGTCAGGACAGTAGTTAGCCATCATGCTAGCGCTAGGCTAAATCACCAAATAAAGCCTGCCAGGCGTAAACATTCACATCACAACACGCTGAGAGTCATTCATTAATCGATAATCACTGATTAAAACACAGCAGTGACATCAAACACGCGTAGTTTGCGCTTTTACCTTTCCGTCGATCCTGGCGTAGCGCCGGCCGTGGCCGGGATAGATTTTATACCCGCTAAAACTGCACAGATCGACCCTGCACGTCAAAAATAAGAGTTATAATAGCTACATCTGACTTACTATTAACATCTGAATACTTCTGCAAGCGCTTTTCGCGGATAACTTTAAAGATGTTTATGGATGAACACAGACTACACTCACTTCATGGCGGCGTTTCAGATAGGGAAGAGGAAGAAGAATTGTGGGTAAGCGGTTTATAAAGGAGCTTATTTCGCAAACATCAATTCTTTTTTCAAAGTAAACATACAATTGATGTATAATTATAACCCGCGTTATTATAAAAATATCCAAATTTATTATTATTTCCAGATTATTTTATCCGATCAAATAGTGGCTCGGTTGCCTGGCGGTGACACAGGCGGGAAGGAAGCGGAAGTATGGCGGCGCCGGCGGAAGCGATCTTCTCCGATCCGCTGCTCCAAACGACAAATTACGAAGGTATGCGCAATAAAACCCATTCCTCCATGAGATTGATTAGATGGGCATGTGTTTGCGTTGCAGACAGACAACATGCTGTCATCGTGTGTGCGGAATATCATGCTTATAGCGCAGAGTGTGGAGATCCCGACGAACTTGACGTCTGATCTGTTTTTGTCATAATGTGCTGAAATCTGCCGTTATTACACTAATTAGCTGACAGGATTTCATTTAACGTTACAAATCTGCTGTTTATAAAACCTGGTCTGGTTTATTTATACTGGGAGCTTTAATCTTCGCGTTATTCTGAGTTCACACACCATTTCTCTCCATTTGAAGTGTGTCATCAGTGTAGATGTCTGTAGCTCTAGTGTTTGTCCTGTGCTCTTATTATTCAGGTCCAGGTTTGTTAGACCTTTCGAATCAGGGTCTCCACAGACTGGATCCGCAGTGGTTCAGTCCCGGGGAGCTACACACGCTGATTCTGGACCAGAACCAGATCATCAAGCTGGAGCACCTGGAGCGTAACGAAGCTCTGCAGCAGGTTAGCTGTGTTCACACTAGCCTTCAGCTGTGGTCAGGACAGACGTGTGTGTGTGTGTGTGTGACCTGCTCTGTGTTCACACTACCCTTCACCTGTGGTCAGGACAGACGTGTGTGTGTGTGTGTGTGACCTGCTCTGTGTTCGCACTAGCCTTCAGCTGTGGTCAGTACAGATGTGTGTGTGTGTGTGTGTGTGTGTGTGTTTGAGACCTGCTCTGTGTTCACACTACCCTTCACCTGTGGTCAGGACAGACGTGTGTGTGTGTGTGTGTGACCTGCTCTGTGTTCGCACTAGCCTTCAGCTGTGGTCAGTACAGATGTGTGTGTGTGTGTGTGTGTGTGTGTGTTTGAGACCTGCTCTGTGTTCACACTACCCTTCACCTGTGGTCAGGACAGACGTGTGTGTGTGTGTGTGTGACCTGCTCTGTGTTCGCACTAGCCTTCAGCTGTGGTCAGTACAGATGTGTGTGTGTGTGTGTGTGTGTGTGTGTTTGAGACCTGCTCTGTGTTCACACTACCCTTCACCTGTGGTCAGGACAGACGTGTGTGTGTGTGTGTGTGACCTGCTCTGTGTTCGCACTAGCCTTCAGCTGTGGTCAGTACAGATGTGTGTGTGTGTGTGTGTGTGTGTGTGTTTGAGACCTGCTCTGTGTTCACACTACCCTTCACCTGTGGTCAGGACAGACGTGTGTGTGTGTGTGTGTGACCTGCTCTGTGTTCGCACTAGCCTTCAGCTGTGGTCAGTACAGATGTGTGTGTGTGTGTGTGTGTGTGTGTGTTTGAGACCTGCTCTGTGTTCACACTACCCTTCACCTGTGGTCAGGACAGACGTGTGTGTGTGTGTGTGTGACCTGCTCTGTGTTCGCACTAGCCTTCAGCTGTGGTCAGTACAGATGTGTGTGTGTGTGTGTGTGTGTGTGTGTTTGAGACCTGCTCTGTGTTCACACTACCCTTCACCTGTGGTCAGGACAGACGTGTGTGTGTGTGTGTGTGACCTGCTCTGTGTTCGCACTAGCCTTCAGCTGTGGTCAGTACAGATGTGTGTGTGTGTGTGTGTGTGTGTGTGTTTGAGACCTGCTCTGTGTTCACACTACCCTTCACCTGTGGTCAGGACAGACGTGTGTGTGTGTGTGTGTGACCTGCTCTGTGTTCGCACTAGCCTTCAGCTGTGGTCAGTACAGATGTGTGTGTGTGTGTGTGTGTGTGTGTGTTTGAGACCTGCTCTGTGTTCACACTACCCTTCACCTGTGGTCAGGACAGACGTGTGTGTGTGTGTGTGTGACCTGCTCTGTGTTCGCACTAGCCTTCAGCTGTGGTCAGTACAGATGTGTGTGTGTGTGTGTGTGTGTGTGTGTTTGAGACCTGCTCTGTGTTCACACTACCCTTCACCTGTGGTCAGGACAGACGTGTGTGTGTGTGTGTGTGACCTGCTCTGTGTTCGCACTAGCCTTCAGCTGTGGTCAGTACAGATGTGTGTGTGTGTGTGTGTGTGTGTGTGTTTGAGACCTGCTCTGTGTTCACACTACCCTTCACCTGTGGTCAGGACAGACGTGTGTGTGTGTGTGTGTGACCTGCTCTGTGTTCGCACTAGCCTTCAGCTGTGGTCAGTACAGATGTGTGTGTGTGTGTGTGTGTGTGTGTGTTTGAGACCTGCTCTGTGTTCACACTACCCTTCACCTGTGGTCAGGACAGACGTGTGTGTGTGTGTGTGTGACCTGCTCTGTGTTCGCACTAGCCTTCAGCTGTGGTCAGTACAGATGTGTGTGTGTGTGTGTGTGTGTGTGTGTTTGAGACCTGCTCTGTGTTCACACTACCCTTCACCTGTGGTCAGGACAGACGTGTGTGTGTGTGTGTGTGACCTGCTCTGTGTTCGCACTAGCCTTCAGCTGTGGTCAGTACAGATGTGTGTGTGTGTGTGTGTGTGTGTGTGTTTGAGACCTGCTCTGTGTTCACACTACCCTTCACCTGTGGTCAGGACAGACGTGTGTGTGTGTGTGTGTGACCTGCTCTGTGTTCGCACTAGCCTTCAGCTGTGGTCAGTACAGATGTGTGTGTGTGTGTGTGTGTGTGTGTGTTTGAGACCTGCTCTGTGTTCACACTACCCTTCACCTGTGGTCAGGACAGACGTGTGTGTGTGTGTGTGTGACCTGCTCTGTGTTCGCACTAGCCTTCAGCTGTGGTCAGTACAGATGTGTGTGTGTGTGTGTGTGTGTGTGTGTTTGAGACCTGCTCTGTGTTCACACTACCCTTCACCTGTGGTCAGGACAGACGTGTGTGTGTGTGTGTGTGACCTGCTCTGTGTTCGCACTAGCCTTCAGCTGTGGTCAGTACAGATGTGTGTGTGTGTGTGTGTGTGTGTGTGTTTGAGACCTGCTCTGTGTTCACACTACCCTTCACCTGTGGTCAGGACAGACGTGTGTGTGTGTGTGTGTGACCTGCTCTGTGTTCGCACTAGCCTTCAGCTGTGGTCAGTACAGATGTGTGTGTGTGTGTGTGTGTGTGTGTGTTTGAGACCTGCTCTGTGTTCACACTACCCTTCACCTGTGGTCAGGACAGACGTGTGTGTGTGTGTGTGTGACCTGCTCTGTGTTCGCACTAGCCTTCAGCTGTGGTCAGTACAGATGTGTGTGTGTGTGTGTGTGTGTGTGTGTTTGAGACCTGCTCTGTGTTCACACTACCCTTCACCTGTGGTCAGGACAGACGTGTGTGTGTGTGTGTGTGACCTGCTCTGTGTTCGCACTAGCCTTCAGCTGTGGTCAGTACAGATGTGTGTGTGTGTGTGTGTGTGTGTGTGTTTGAGACCTGCTCTGTGTTCACACTACCCTTCACCTGTGGTCAGGACAGACGTGTGTGTGTGTGTGTGTGACCTGCTCTGTGTTCGCACTAGCCTTCAGCTGTGGTCAGTACAGATGTGTGTGTGTGTGTGTGTGTGTGTGTGTTTGAGACCTGCTCTGTGTTCACACTACCCTTCACCTGTGGTCAGGACAGACGTGTGTGTGTGTGTGTGTGACCTGCTCTGTGTTCGCACTAGCCTTCAGCTGTGGTCAGTACAGATGTGTGTGTGTGTGTGTGTGTGTGTGTGTTTGAGACCTGCTCTGTGTTCACACTACCCTTCACCTGTGGTCAGGACAGACGTGTGTGTGTGTGTGTGTGACCTGCTCTGTGTTCACACTAGCCTTCAGCTGTGGTCAATACAGACGTGTGTGTGTGTGACCTGCTCTGTGTTCACAGCTGTCTGTGGCCTGTAATCGTCTGGTGCGCATGATGGGCGTCTCAAAGCTGACTCATTTACGAACCCTGAACCTCCCCAACAACAGCATCGGCTACATCGAGGGCCTGAAGGACCTGCTTCGTCTGGAGAGCCTCAATCTGGCTGGAAACAACATCAAGGTGTTTTTCACATTTACCATGTATTTCACTGAAACTGAGGCTGATTCCTCCTGAATCTGTGTGTGTTTGTGCAGGTCACCGAGCAGCTCAACAACTGCGTTTCCCTGCAGCATCTTGATCTGTCAGACAATAATATTTCTCACATAGGAGACCTCACCAAGCTCTCAGTGTTAAAGGTATTTGCCATTTGTCTTGAGAGCTAAATCATGTGTAATCTCTCATAATGTGTTAAGAGAAATATTTTTAGGAAAACACAGAGAAAACGTTGAGTGTGTAACCGATATTTAAGGCCTGTTTCAGACTCTTCTTCTGCATGGAAACATCATCACGACGCTGCGCACCGCTCCTGCTCACCTGCCAGCGACCCTCACTGTCCTGTCGCTCGCAGAGAATGAGATCAGAGACCTGAGCGAGGTAAACACACAGACAGTGCAAACGCCTTCATAACATTTGAGCTTCTGGACTAGCAACACAAACCTCAGCTGGTTTTGTTCATTTATTGTTTTGCTTCATTTCAACTATGCGTTCATCATCAGCTTCTGCATCAGTTTGACAAATTCAATTCAAGTTTATTTGTATAGCGCTTTTCACGATACAAACTCCGCGATGCGATCCGCTCTGAACAGCTGGTAGCCCGGCAGATGAAGCGCGTTGTCCGGAATGGCTTCACTCAGCCAGGTTTCAGTGAAGCACAGTGCAGCAGAGTTTGAAAAGTCCTTGTTGGTGCGGGTGAGGAGAAGAAGTTCATCCGTTTTGTTAGGAAGGGAACGGACATTCGCAAGATGAATGCTTGGGAGCGCAGTCCGAAAGCCGCGCACACAGAGCTTCACCAGGGCGCCGGCGCGTTTCCCTCTTCTGCGTCTGCACGTGCGTTTGAACAACACAGCTGTACCTCCGACTAGAATGTCCAACAAAACGTCCAAATAATCAAAAACCGGAAAAATGTTGTCTGGGATGTGCTGCTTAATGTTAAGGAGACATAACCAAGTTCCAACCAAGCAAAATTGATTTGTTTAACCCAAACTAAAGAATAATAATGTGCATTTGATCAGATATAACTGCAGTACAAGATTATGAGATGCATTATTTGAATGCTTAGCCAAAGAGATGTGTCTATATGTGTCTATCTAGATTTAAACAGGGAGAGTGTGTCTGAACCCCGAACGTTATCAGGAAGACTATTCCAGAGTTTGGGAGCCAAATGCGAAAAAGCTCTACCTCCTTTAGTGGACTTTGCTATCCTAGGTACTACCAAAAGTCCAGAGTTTTGCGACCTTAGGGAGCGTGATGGATTGTAGCGTTGTAACTGTCAAATTGACAGTTCTTATTTTTTTATGGAATATTGCCATATTTAGAAATGATTTATCTGTGCACATCATGTTTTGAATTCATGTGCCCTCGTAATCTTTTATCCAAGTAACTTCCCTCTTGCATCTGGTCTCTGCTCTGATGACGTGTGCGTGAGGGCGGGGCAAACTGTCAATCACATGACAACATTCCACATAAATTATCTATTGGATAAAATCAAGTCCCGCCCTACATTTTTTTTCTCATTCAAAAAGCCTTTTTACTGGGATATACATTACAATAATGAAGAGAGGATTATCATAACTTCCATTTCATGCCTCATTAATTTAGTATAAGAAAATTATTTATAAATGTTTTAATCATTTACTAAAATCATGAGAAGAATCCACAATATCAGTGTTCAGTACATGACACAATACCAGATGTGTAAGTTTATTATGTTTTATTATTATTACTTCACCAGATCAACAAACGCAAGGTTCAGTGACAAACAATAGAGCAAGTGACACTTATGTCGCCTGGCCTGAAAACCTCAGATGGGTCCCAGGCTTATCGCTGAGCCCTAGAGAGTAATCTCACAGAATGTGTTCTGAATTTAACACAGCGTCTCACAAACACGTCACTTGTGGCAGAAATACAGCGATGGATCGTCCAGAGCCGTCAGTCTGCATGAAAACAGCACAGATGCAACACAACAACGACCTGAATGAACAATTCTTAAATCTGTTTCAGAAACTGGTTGATGTGGACCATAGACCTGTGACTGATTCATGTTTAATAGAACATATATGGGCCACTTTGTGTGTTCAGTAGTTTTAGATGTTATGTCATTGAATTATCTTCATTTGAGGGCTTTTCTCCTCAGATGTATTATACTGTCAAATGTATTTCATTATTCGATTATAATTATTCAGACTAGCAGCCCTAATCATGTGTCATGGATGTTAGTGTTTAACATGTTTCTGTGTGTGTCATGTGCAGGTGTCGTATCTAGCACCGTTACACGGCCTGGAGCAGCTGTGCGTCATGAGTAACCCGTGTGTCACGGCTCTGCCCCGCTGCGATTATCGCCCGTATGTCGTCAGCTGGTGTCTCAGTCTCAAGGTGCTGGATGGATATGTGGTTTCACAAAAAGAGGGGTAAGTTAGATGCCTTTTTCATTACAAGAATTGCAGTCTGTGTTTTACTGTGGTGCTACAAATAATTTTGTACAGGCTGTCACACATCATTTTGCATTTGACAGTGCTTTAAGAAAGACGCT
>NW_015551066.1:185694-204230 GCF_001515605.1 Sinocyclocheilus anshuiensis | reverse complement strand
TGTGAGTGTGAGTGTGAGTGAGTGTGTGTGTGTGTGTGTGTGTGTGTGTGTGAGAGTGAGCGGTCAGTAATACATGTGTGTATGTGTGTGCGTGTGTGAGCGAGCGGTCAGTAACGTGTGTGTGTGTGTGTGTGTGTGCAGACAGCATCAGAAACAGCTGCAGCAAACACGTCACTGCTGCTCGAGTCCGTCTCGCCCCACGCATCTCAACGTTCACAAGAACACAGACGTGGATGTCATCGCTCAGGCAGGTCAGATCAGTGAAAGACTCACGCTGAAATCACTTATTCACTGTTCTATGTGGTTTTCAGCACAAATGTCTGCATCTCTTTCACCAATAACCTGCAATCCAGTTAAATGGGCACAGTGCTGACATTGCACCGCATCTTCAATATTTGAATGAAGTCATTGATGTTCCTCTCTAGAGGCATCTTTACACATGCTCTTTACGGTATCGCAGTGCTGGGTAAATGCATTTATGCCACCTCTGAGCAGTATTAACCAGTCTGTGTAAAGACACTTAAAATGCCACCTCTGACCCTTTGCAGTGACAGTTTGGCAAATGTGAACGTGTAATGCTCATTATAGATGCTGCTTCATTCAAGATAAAAATGCCTGGCTAATAAACCCCGGAGGTGAATTAATGTACCCCATGCTGTATATAAAAAGTGCACTTTTTTAAACAATCATTACAGAAATCATTTTAAAGACATCGCCATCGCCCATGTTTGAGAGGAAGGATATATCAAACAAGAATATTTGAGTTAAATGAGATGAAATGATTCCATTTATATGCTTGCATCTGTCCAGGGTGTCCGCGGGTCCTTAAAAAGTCTTAAAATGTCTTAAATAACGTTTTCCTACTATAAGGCCTTAAAAAGTCTTAGTGGTATTAAAAAGGTCTTAAAAAGTCTTAAATTTAACTTGTTCAAATCTGCAGAAACCCTGCTGTCATTTGGGTGCAAATTGACATCAGTGCTATTTTTAGTGTCAGGTTTGAGTCATTGCCTGATTTCTGTTGTTAAAAGTGTAGATAGACATCTTTTTCCTATTATTGACCAATTTCTCTGCTATCCCAGTTCTCAAAAAGTTTTGAGAAATTATTTGTACGCAGGCTTGATAATTTTAGGGCTGCAATGATTCCTCGATTCTATTCGAGTATTCAATTAAAAAAAAAGAAACCATTTAATTTTGCCTGTGTCGAGTAATCTAATAAATACCGGAAGTGGCGCATTTCACGGACGAGAATCCATGAAATGCATTATTAAACTGTTTTCCAAGGCTGCATGATATATTAAACCCATTTAAAAATCATAATAAAGCATAATGCTATTGTGAATTCACAAACGCTACGATTCAATTAAATAAATGTATGCGATGCAGGTTTAATATGTGCTTTAATTATTTACATGCATGTAGGTTACGTGCGTGTGTATCAGAGCGGCTCCGTTCACAGTAAACGCTGCTCCACACAAACTCTTATCATTTACACGTGTGGAGCGTCTCAAACTCCATCTCTGCATGTTGTTGTCAGTTTGGGTTTATTATAACGTTCATCTGGGAACGCAGCGTGTGCAGGTGAATGGCAGTGATGGAGCTGGTAGAAGATATTTTCACCCCAGTGGATTATACTGAATACACTGTGGAGGTGAATAAACTTCAGACACTATTGATTGTTTATTAATGAGGAAGCTGGAGAGATGTGGTATAAGAGGAAAAGCCTTCTCTTGGTTAAGAAGTTACTTTGATGATAGATATCAATTTGTACAAATAAATAATAATACATCAGATTTAATTAAAGTCACTTGTGATGTTCCACAAGGTTCGGTGCTAGGCCCCTAATTGTTTGTACTTTATATAAATTATATTTGTAAAGTGTCTCCAGCATTACAAATTGTTCTGTTTGTTGATGACACAAATTTATATTGTTAGGGAAAAAATTTGGAACAGATTCTGTATACAGTGGAAATCGAATTGATAGTCTTAAAACAAAAAAGTAGTATGATGATAATTGACTTTAAATAAATGTAACTAAAAGTTCATAATAATCAGTAAACAAAGTAATAACAAAGCTAAAATTAGAATTAATAATGAAGAAATAAAAAGAGTGTATGGGAATACATTTCTGTGTGTTATAGTAGATCATTCATTGCAGGAAATCCATTGTAACAGTAAGAAATCTGAATCCATCGCAATATTAAATACCAAATAAATACATGTTTCAAATCAAAACTCACATAGATTGTACTGTTAGGTCATAGTTCCATACATGAATTATTGTGTGGAGTTATGGAGTCATACATATAAAACTCTTAAAAGCAGTATATACATTACAGAAGAGAGCAGTTGATTGTAAAACGTAAAAAGTGAAAATACAGACAAAGATAAAACAAAACAAACTGAAAAATTCAACAAGTAAATAGAAAAATAAGACAATTACAAAATAATAATAAAAAAAATAAGCTTTAAGGGAAGATTTACATCACTAAGGGATTCTGCTTGCCTAATCTCGGCAGGCAAAGCATTCTAACATTTTGGAGCAATTGAAGAAAAAGCCCCATAGACTTTAAATGAGTAAACGGAACAATTAAAAGGCCAGCTTCAGAGGAGCAGAGATCACGCGCCGTTGTGTAAAAGGGTTAAAAGCTCAGAGAGATAATGAGAAGCCAAACCATGCAAAACCTTATATTTTACACGGCGTCTGACGAAGCCAGTGTAAAGACTTCAAGACAGGAGTGATGTGATCCCTTGTCCTGTTTCCAGACAGCATTGAGCTGAATTCTGAGCCAACTCTAATCTATTTAGGGAAGCTTCTGAAACCCTGGCCAGCAAAGCATTGCAGTAATCAATGCGAGAAATACAAAGATGTTAATGAACTTGTGTTGTTGTAGAGTCTAGTTAGTTCTTTCATTGAATCAGGCACTAATTAATCTTTAGTGAATCTGCCCTTCAGTGTTTTTCTGGCATTTTGTCCGGTAGTGATTCGTTCTTCATTATGATTGTAGATGTGGATCCAGGAGTTCAGGTAAACGCGTGGATGAGCTCTGTGTCTTCAGCCATGATCGCTGCGGCTCGTCTGCCGCCCGCCGCTGAAGACGGGATGATTCTGGAGGATGTGCAGACCGATGAGGAGAAGCTTCATGGCAGTCTGCTGTCCTCTGAGTCTGCTTTCTTGCCCTTTAACCCTGCTGTTCATCCAGCTTCAGCTCCTGACAGCGGGGAGGAGGAGTTTGATGATTCTCTGGCTCCTCCCACATCAATACAGCCCCGCCCATCGGAGGAGGAGTCAGTGGGCGGAGCCGTCCTCAGCTCTCTGACGCACGGATCGGATCATGCGGAGCGGACTGACAGAAGTGGTGATGCTGTGCTACAGAACGGTTCTGCGGAGGACTCAGACTGGACTGGGACGCAGAAAGCTGCTGCGCTGCAGTGTGAACCGAGCGAAGCAGCTGTCAGGATCCAGTCGTGGTGGAGGGGTCACTGGACGCGGCTCTGCCACCCACAGGCCAAAGAAGTGCGTGCTGAGATCCGCTCGCGAAGGATGCAGGATCACATCGTCCACCTGACCGCGGAGCTGGAGAGGTCAAGCTCTTCACTGTTTACATGTTTGTGCATCAGGTTATGAGCTGGAAAGGGATGCAGATTTATCTGAATCATTCTGGTTTATTTGTGAATCACTGTTTTATTCCAGTTGTTAGCCGATTAGTTCAAACGTAAAATCAAGTTCAACAATACTGTAAGCTGAAACCGTGTAAAGTGTTTCGCAGTAACTCGTATGTTTTGCAGGGTGCGCAAGCAGCAAGAAGAAGAGCGACTGCAGAGACGTGTTCAAGAAGAAGCTGTTAAGTTCCTGTGGAAGCAGGTCGGTGTGAAGATGAGGAATGATGAATACTGCTGTGTCCTGCTGTGAATACACTGTGTGCTGTGTTTGTGGAGCAGCTTCAGGTGATGCTGGAGTGGCAGTCGTCTGTGAAGGAGCGGCTCAGTGTGGCACAGAGTTCAGCGTCAGATCCCAGCATTCCCGCAGAGACTCCTGTCCGCACGGAGATCTCCATCCCGGAGTCTGGCTCTCATTCCCCGGGAGAGCGAGCAGCGGGGGACAGTGTGCTGGAGCAGACGACAGAACAGCAACACCTCCAGATCCATCCCATCTCTCTCCTCATGGGAAAGAAGAGTGCTTGTCCTGACCGGAGTGGAAGCAGACGTCGCGCTGCTGAAAGTGTTTAGGAATCACAGGACTCTGCCGGACTCGTGTGCCCTGCCTCCGGCTCTTCTTGAAGATCAGACACTGTTTTAATCACTGGCCTTCAGCAGACTCGTAGCCTTTATCTCCATGCTGTCAGCAGTCAGACACGGAGTGAAGAAGCTCGTGTTTAACTGCACAGTGCTGCCTTTGGGCTTTCTAACACTGCTGGATATCAGCAGACAGATTTCTGTCTTTACACACCCAGGGAGCCAGGCTCTTTCAGTGCACTTAGCAGTAGACTTGTTTCCTTTGGAACGACACGACCAGACGTAGCCTTGAACTGTGGAGGAGCACGTATGTATGTATGTATGTGAAATTAATGTGAATTGATTTGATAGTCTGCTGCAGTTCAAAGCTACTGAGAGCTGTAAATATTTCTGTGTGTGCGTCTGGATATTTACAGTTTGTGCTGCAACTAGTGTTCAGTGTGGCATATGCAAGTTTTTATTTATTTTACATTTTTATTCTTTTTTCTATGTTATATATTTTAAAATTCATTTTTGTAAATAAAGTTTGACTTTCACCATTGTGGTATTTTGCATCAGTACTTCAGCACAGAAAAAGTGTGAAACACTTAGGATTACTGTGAACTATAACAATATTTATATTACAGTCACGTCTTGCAGCTGGATCTCTAACTAACACTAGATGGAGCTCATGATATAGACTACCATTATTAATTAATTCATTCGCTTTTATTAAGAATTATAAAATAAAGTAATTTAATTACTTTGTCTAGTTTCTCTTGGTTGCTCTTGCTGAAATAAAACGGTCAAGTCATCAAATGTTAATAAATGTTGGCTGGATTGGATCAGTCAATACAAGCCGAAACGTTCCGTTCATGAAGATCTCGATGGTTCTTTGTTCACTGATTAGATTTACACTAAAACAAGAAACCTCTCGTGTTGTTTTGATGACATTTTAATTGTTCATGGTTTTGGATCGCGGAATGCTGAAGGAGCGTCGTGACGTCACGCCACACGTCACTCGCGAATAAGTTCATCAGCGAGCGTTGCGTCGCGTCATTCAGACCCAACGCTCGCTCGCTCGCGCGTCACAGCAGCAGATGATGATCATCGACGGAGTTAGTGAGGGATTGTCCGGTGTTCTGGACCGGGACAGCGATGTGATGACCAGTCCGGTGCACCTGCTGTCGTTCTACCGGTGCGCTTCTCCCGCGGAACCGAATCTGTCTGACTCGGATCAGAGCTGGAGCAGCGGTAGGGACAATTATTAATTACGACACCCTTCTAATATTTAATTAACCATACTGAAGTGCTGTGTTTACACGGACCGTGTCAGGAAAACTGCTGGAGAATAAAACCTGCAACGTTAGTTCAGTTCGGTTCAAGTGTAAGTTATTTGTAAAGCGCTGTTCACGATACAAATCGTTGCAGAGCAGCTTTACAGAAAATGTAAGTTTCTCTATTATACATCAGTGGCGACTGTGTCAGGCTGATGTCCATATATCATGCAGTTAGTTAATGACGGTGATAGATCGATGTGTGTAATCACGGGAGACTGTTTTCAGTGGCTTTCAGAGGACAGCAAACTGATTAAAGTAAATAAAGTTTAATCAAAGCGTTTTCCTTCTCAGTGGAAGCGTGTTGTTATCAAGGCGTGCGCGTGAAGAACTCCATCAGAGAGCTGATCCTGCAGAAGCACAGCCAGGTACAGCTCATATTATCACAGGTTTATGACATGATTTGAATTAATCCACTGCTGTTTTTTATGCTGTTGCAAATGAATTATATGCTTCATCACAGGCTCAGCAATATCAAGTCGAAAATGAATGTCCAGGTAACTGCATCAATTATGCACTTATGATTTGTAATAGAAACAGGAAGTCGTTTGTCAAAAATTACCGGATAATAATTTTCTATTTCATTGTAGCTATAATGCATGCGCTGCAGAGAAGGAAGAGGGAACTGGAGAATGTGTGTCTCTGTCCTGGGAAACGACTGCGAGTCGCAGACGCAGACGGCCTGGTGTGTTTCACTGCTCCATTATCTGTTTTTAGCTCCGCGCTCTAGATTCTGAGGCCTGTCAAAGACACTGACATCTGTCTGCAATTCTGCTGGAAAAAGATCCGTGTGGGTTTTATTCCAGTGTTTCCCATATTTATATGAACATTAAAGCATGTCAACATATTCTGTTACACCAAATGCACAAAATAATGATCTTTAAAAAAGCATCATATGACCCCTTTAACACTTTGACTTCATTGAATAAACATGAGCGCTGCATGTTTCAAAATCAAAACACGGCGCGGCTTCTTTTCTAAGAATGTATCTTTGACTGTCTTCAGAAAAGCCTTGATGTCATTTTTATTTCATCTTTTTGATCAACTATAATGGATCAATAATATAATATTCTGGCGCTCCAAACCACCGCCCAATGAAGCTTTCGCAAATTATGGGAGTAACTTCTGTTTACACTGTAAACAATCAGCCAAAGGTTTGCTCTATGAATGCAATAATGAGCATTTTCAAAAACTGAGTACAATGAGGTGACATTATTTTACTCGCCCTTCAACCATCGATCATTAAAAGCAAATTTAAAAGTGTAAAAGCATTAACAAATTACTTTCAACACACCACGAATAACTCGTAAAGATTCCCCTTCTATCCACAGCAATATTAAGGACGTGTTAAATATCATTATAGTAATGTCTATATTTCGTAACAATTACATTTTACAGCATTCGTGTGAAAACAAACCTGGAAAGAGACGTGAGGATTTGGGGAGAAAATTGAAAGATTCTTATCGCGTTCCAGGGAATTATTCGTGGTTTATATCCTAAATTAAATCGGGAGAGCAGAGCACAAATGCACAGTATATGTCTTTTTTCTTTTACTTACGGTGGATATTGTTGTTATGTCACGTCACATTAATATACCAAATGTAACATTATTCTCCTAACTTCTGAAAAGAGAAAATGATGGATAAGGATTATTTGTAGCGCAATTTGAAATGATTTGTTGCAGTCTTTTTGAGTGAAACTTCCCCAAACCGGAAGAGCCTCCCATAATGTCAAACGCAGTAGGCTCGTTAGGAGAAAGGTGGATAGCGCCTCCTGGTGGCAGAGAATGAATTCACATTTTCAATCAGCCTGTCTGCTGTATGTATATATATATATCTCTCTATCCGTCCCCCGGGGGAAGTGTCCCACACATAGAGTGTAAGTCTGTGGGAAACACTGCTATACAGTTTAATTAGAATCACAACAGAGCAGCTCAGAATCTCTCAGAATGTTTTAGATGAGCAGAGAAACACTGGTGTAGAGCGCAGTTGACTTTAGACTCTAAATAATTAGTGTAAGTGGGTTTACATTCGATGTCCAGAGTATGAATGAAGCCGCTTGCTCCGTGTCTCTAGTTTCCGTGCGGCGAGGACATGTTCTGTGACGCTGAGATGCTGGAGGACATCAGGGACGTTCTGTCCAAACAGCGGCTCTCCATCGAGTCTGTGACGGTCAGAGGCTCTCCTCAGGATCTGTGCGCTGAAGCCCAAAGCCATCTGAACACACAGCCTTCCTCGTGCGGCCTCAGCCTGACCGCTGCGCCTCCGGTCTCCTTCTTCCAGTGGCAGATCCAGCAGGAGGAGGTGAGACTGGCAGCTGTGAGCCACGAGCAGCTCACCGCTCGAGACGCAGACGGAGACACGTGAGTGCTCTTACATGCATTACACACTTCGATCAGTGCTGTCTGAGCTCTCACAGGTGGCTAGGCTGTTCTGTTGGATCACATGTGTTCAGAGGAACGTGGCCTCGAGTCGTTAGCTGACTGTCGACTGATTACAGGTTCTTGCACATCGCGGTGGCTCAGGGCAGAAGAGCTCTGGCGTATGTCCTCGCCAGGAAAATGGCTGCCATCGGCGTGCTGGACATGAAAGAACACAACAGCCGGGTAGAGCCAAAAACACTCCCATTGCAGCCATGAGCCTGTCTGTGTGTCCAGCTCTGTCAGGAACACACCTGCGCACACGCCCTGTGATTAACAGTGATTCACGCTTGTCCTCGCAGAGCGCCTTCCAGCTGAGCGTCGCTGCAGACCAGCACCTGATCGCTCAAGACCTGCTTGTGCTGGGAGCCGAGCTCAACACCAAGGACTGCTGGGGCCGGGCCCCGCTCCACGTCTGCGCAGAGAAGGGCCACTGCTCCAGCCTGCAGGTATATGCTCACATCTGGAGGTGTTCTCAAACACTAGATCATCAGATTTAACTCTTCAGACGTTCACAGTGGCTAGATTAGACATACTGTGTGTGCCTAACATTTCATTCAGTTTGATGAGTCTGTTTTTCTATTTTTAAGCAGCCATCTGTCCAATGAAGTGAAACACCTTAAAGAATCAGAGCATATGATCTCAGCTAATATTAATAAAACAAATAAACCTGTGCATTCAGAATGATAACGGGTACAAGGCTCACTGCAGTCCACACATAAACACTCTCGAAAATTGTAATTGATAATTGCATCTTGGTTTAAGTACACAACCACTAACTGACCAGTTAGATGTTGAATAACTAGTTGACTAGCTTGGCCTGTCCCTACAGTCATTAACAGCACAGTATTTCCTTATTAACCTGCGTCTGCATCTGTTAGCCGCTGTTTTTCCTCTTATCATTTTCTCATCTTCTATCAACAGTCCTCGTCTATCATTCTGTCAGATGCTCAGTGTTTATTTAACCAGCCGCTAACTGACTTCCTCATAACATGCTTAACTAATATGCATTTCCTCAAAAAAGAGTCACGCAACACAGGCAGAAATTCCCTCTCCTGGCCGCACTACACAGCTCTTTTGATAAGATTTCTGTCAGACATTAACTGTCGACGAGTCGTGGCACGCAACCATCCGCTTCTCCCAGAATGCCATGGGGCAGTACGTGTTGAGATCTGTTTTCTAGAGCTTTCTTGTGAATGGTGTGAATAGCAAACTCACGGTTTCTCCTCAGGCCATCCAGAGATGCTTGCAGACGAGCCGTCAGCCGGTGAACGTGGAGGTGGTCAACTATGACGGTCAGTGTCTTTGAGAAACGGCTCATCTGTGCTCTAGGGCTGTCAGAATGGCTGAAAAACTACATTTTGTACTTAAATATGATCAATATATGAATTATATACAAATTTAAAATGCATAATTTCAGTTCGGGGGATAAACGCTTTTGGCTTCTCTCCTGAGGCCACAAGAGGGCGCATAAAGCTAAATATTACTAATGCACGTCTCTCCAAAGCAATAAAATAACATGACTATCTTAGAAAAAAAGTGCATAATGTTTAAAATAATGTTTATAAACCAAGTATAATTAATTAGGTTGCTTAAACAATTAGAAACAAACCAGCATCATGTCTGTATGCAAAGTTTAATACAAAGGACCAAAAAACTAATAACAAAAGAGTACTTTTTTCATTTAAAAACATGAGAAGCAGTGGGATGGGGAAAAACCGCCATAAAGTTTGAGACATGTTTTTTAAAAGTTGAACTTATATTAATTTTACATGGTTTTCTAAACATGCGTCTCTCAGCAGGGATAGATGTCCCTCTAGAGAAAGCGATATATAAGCGTTCTGTGTGAATGGCTTCAGTTTTGCCGTTAACAAGATCTTCTCCGTCTGTAGCCTAAAGGATAACAAAAGCATTAAATACATCGACACTTACATCGTCATCGCATCTCGTGCGCCGCTGATAATAAGGCAGCCTGACGCACACCTAACATTCAAATGCTACGTTTTTGCATTTAAATGTGGATTTTTATTTTAAATTTGACAAATATTCTAAATTCAAATTTTTATTTGACAGCCCTACTGTCCTGTTACTTCATGTAATGCATTCTCACACGGCTGATGTTGGAGCGCAGTAAAGCATGCGGAGTGTTGTGTGTTTGCAGGACTCACGCCTCTCCATGTGGCGGTGCTATCCCACAATGCCCTGCTGCAGGAGCTGAGCCGTGGCCCTCCGTCCGCTCAGAGTCCGGCTCTGCTGCAGAAGAAGAAGCTGCTCTCTGAGTGTGTCAGCACTCTGCTGCTGATGGGCGCCTCGCTGGAAGCCAAGGTTTGTAATGGCTTTACTGGTTATAATGGGACTTGTATTGGTTTTAATGGAGACTGTAATGGACCCTGCGGGTCTCTACTGGTTACTGGTCATCTTCTGTTGGTGGTTTGTTAAAACCAATAAATCCTAATGGAATATGTTCCAAAACACACTACAGAAAACCATTTTTTTATGTTTTAATGGTTAAAAGTTGATGGTTTGTAATGGTATTTGTAGTGGAAACCATTAGAATTTCTGGAATTTCTTAGGAGTTCTCGTCACTGCTCCTAACGTTTCACAGATTTAAGGCTTGTTCACACCGGGACGAATATCGCGCGCGATTATCTCCGACGTTTAACGCCTCGTGACTAAACAAAGGGCGCCAATGTGAGTGTGCACACCGATGCGCAAAACGCGAGGAGTAAAAGCGTAATTTTTTTTTAAACGCCCCGGGCTCGTTTTTTTGGTTTGACACACCGCGTTAAAAACTGGCCGACCAATGAGATTGGCTCTTTTGTTCACGTGCCTGGAGCTGCTGAAGTTACAGTAAAACACGACTTGGTGGCGCTCAAGCACAAAACGGTCTTGCCGAGCACACATTCATAGCTAACGACGAAGAGGAAGTAAGTAGGCCAAGAAGATGCATCGAGGCAAGATGAATGTAGAGCTGCTGGTCTCATTGGTGTCTGAACACAAAGGGCTTTATGACAAACGCGACAGCGACTACAAAAATCTCGATAAGAGGGAGTTGTTATGGAGGAATTGCAGATCAAATAGGATTCGATGTGTACCGGGGTATTTCTGTTTTTCATTAAGCGCCATCTAATGTCAGGGAGTGAATTTGCACGTTCACTCGGCTCATCGCCAATGAAAATCGCTTGGGTATGAACACAAAAGACGCGTTGAAAAACGTCGGCGATAAGCTCGCGCGATAATCGTCCCGGTGTGTACGAGGCTTTAGAAGCTAGTTTTAGTGCTAGAACGCTTTGTGAAATACTGTTAGAGCAAAAATTTAGGAGTCCTACATTTAGGACTGACACGCCCATTATTTTTAAGATTTTCTCCTAAATCGGCGAGTTATGAGCTACTTTTAACCTTAACTCTTTCCTGGCCAAACATGGAATTTTCCGGGTTTCCGTGTTCTCGCTGTTATACGCTAGGGGGCGCTATTACGCATCTCCTGAATGAGTCTAGAAAGTGCCAATCAAAAACACAGACCAGGAAGACGCAGAAACCAGCGATCTCAGATGTAAGAGCATGCATATGAAAAATAATGCAATTATCAACACTAACCGCATATAAATGAAAACTGCCTAATGTTAGCGAGTGAAATGTGGATCCAGAAAGAGCTGTGCAAGCTTTGGGAGCGCTGATGGAAGCCATCTAATGCAGCTTTGCTTTGATAATATTACTGAATATGATCCAGACGTAGTAGTTGATAAAAATGCAATTTTCTCAGCTTTTTGCTCAAAATGTTGCTTTTTTTATGAAACCTACCTACATTCAAGTGTTGATAAAAAACAATGCTTGAAGCTAGAATAAAACAGATTTTTTGTTTAAAAGTAGAGGCAACTTTTTTCAAAAGCGCTGGCGTGGAAAGCGTTCAGCTGTTTTGTGAATGCAGCCCAGGTGTGCTGTGTGTGTTGTGTGTGTTGTGTGTGCTGTGTGTGCTGTGTGTGTGTGTGTGTGTGTGTGTGTGTGTGTGTGTGTGGTGACTCGCGTGTTTCCCGTGTTTCTAACAGGACTGTAAGAGCGGCCGCACCGTTCTGCATATGGCCGCCGAAGAGGCCAACGTCGAGCTGCTGCGCCTCTTTCTGGATCAGTCCAACTACTTCTCGCTCATAAACGCCAAGGTGAGTGTGCGGTGCTGTGTCCAGCGCTGGTGTGACCTCTGACCTCTGACCTGTGCTCTGACCCGCAGGCGTTCAGCGGGAACACGGCTCTGCACATGGCCAGTGCTCTGCAGGGCCGGCGAGCTCAGCTGGACACGGTGCGACTGCTGCTGAGACGAGGAGCCGATCCCAGCGCCAGGAACCTGGAGAATGAGCAGCCGGCCCAGCTGGTGCCCCACGGGCCTCTGGGAGACCAGGTCAGAGAACCAGCGCTTCTGCGTCTCAAGCTCAGCTTCATGCGTTCACTCGGCCGCCGCTCCAATCTAACATACTGTAGACGATAACACCACTAGTTATTATTAACATTGTATCGTCCATATCTTTGAAAAAGAGCATATGAAAATGAATTGCTCTGCTAGCAAGTTAATTTCCTCATCCAAATGCATCTTAATGCAACAGATACCCAACATAAAAATAATATTACAATATTAAATCCGTCGACACAAAATAGCTACGTTTACATGGACACTTTGTGCTTCCATCGGAATGAATTCATTCTGATTGACGAATCTGAGCGTAGTGTTTACATGAACACTAAATAAAGTTTATAAAACAGATAGCTCCGGTGCTTGATTCTGATTGGCTGAGCTGCGTTCGAAGCTGTTGTAAATGACTCTACAAAGTAACATACACCTTTGTTTACGTTTGTGTGTTGCTCGGCAACCACTTTGTAGCAACCACAACTGATTCTGAGGAGCTACATTGTTTGGTGGAAGAATACTGTTTTTATTAATATCATTACACTTTATTTGCTCTGTTTTATTTTGTGAAACCTTACTACGTATATGGAATAACCAGTTTATAAAAGCAATAATCCCCGTGTAGCCGCGGTTTACAGTGAATTTATAACAGCTAAGGGGGTTTTAGACACTCCGCTTCGCGTCACAACGCCCCTTAGCTGTTATAAATTCACTGTAATCCACGGCTTCACGGGGCTTATTGCTTTTATAAAATTGCTTTATTTTATATGTCACAAGGTTCTGATCGGATTGAATCTTTTGACATGCGCACACTTGCTTCTTACTTTATAGACCGTCGTCTGTGGATGAGAGTCTTAAACAAGGACTGCTGGGACGTTGTGCTGCTTTACTTCACAGACGCTGAGTGAAAGCAGAATTTTACAATGACTCAGTAACTCATTTAGGACACTTTATTCACCAGAGCAGCTCTTTTCTTTTTAGGTCACTGCACATGTGCAGTATTTTCCACTTTTCGATCCGACCAAGTGTTTGCATGTCCTCTCGCTCGGATTACAAAAGGAATAAAGCACCCCTTACAATCCAATCGAAATCTGAATCAGAGCTGGCCAATTCAGTCCGATTGACGAGGTTTTATTCAGATTGTGCTTCTAGTCCTATTACGATCGGATTGTTAGAGTCCATGTAAACGCAGCTCGTGATGTGAACGCTCTTCCCGTAATGATGCACAAAGACTTTACTAAAACTCTCTATTACAGCGCTGATCTGATTATAATAATACGTATACGTTAGATTAGTGCACTAGACTGTATTTTCATCATCGTGTGATTCATGTGGACGCCATCGCTAACCAGTCAGACCAGACGATGATGTTTGAGATTCCCTGAGCTGCAGCACTCACAGATTACTCTGAAGCGTTGGAGTCAGTGGAGGAGCGCTGGAGGACTGAATCACTGACCCATGTTTCTCTGTTCTTTCCTCAGGTGCGTGGGATCCTGAAAGGTAAAGGAGCGCAGTCCCGCTGGTGAGAATCGCTGTCAGTCAGGCAGCCGTCTGTGTACACATTCATTTGCCGCCGCAGGCAGATGTCGGTTGTTTCCATGAAACAGTCTTATTGTTCACTACTGAGTAGTAGACGGCACAGGAACGTGAGAGCAACGCTTCAGAAGAGGAATCCAGTGCTATGAGGAAGCTAGGAGGGATTATTCAGAAAGCAATAATAAATGAGGAAGAAAGTAAATCTTCTCTTGTTCGTTAGCAGATCTGAAGCGTTGCATTTGGCTCTGGTGTGTAAAAGTTTGTCAACTATAATCTCTAAACAATCGAACTATATCCGTATTAATATTATTATTACTCTGCTGTGTGTTTTGTCAGAAGGTTAAACATGAGATGATAATCAGTAACTTTAAACCTGTTGAACAAGAACATCCTGATTGTTGACTTCAGGCGTGTTTCAGCGTGTTATTTTGGGACTTTCTTTCATTGATAATTAACTTTTATGAGGTCGTGCCATTCTCCAGAAGTCCTCTGATTATTCAGTTTGATTGACTGCTATTCTCAGAATCAACAGTAAAATCCACATAAAAATAGGCTTAAAGGTGTTTCTTTTTATTGAAGACAGAGCGAGATGGTGTTAGTGCATTATAACATATTACACGTATCTGCATGATATTGCTGATGCATTTTTGTGGTGATGGGATTAGTATATATTGTTATTCTTTCTCTCTTTATGTATGTAAATATAACGTCATTCAGCTTTATTTTTCACTGTGCATCAGGAGCGGGTCGTTTGTGTTTCGTTTGATGTTCTGTGAGTTTAATTGTGAGCTGTAATTCAGTCTTAAATAAAGATTCCTTGTTCTGTTCTCGTGAGAGCTTCAGCCGAGTGTCAGATTTCAGAAGAGTGTCAAAACAAGAGAGCAGAAATCTGATCCAGACCAGGAAATAATTCGGCTGAAACACAAGCGAACATCTTACAGGAATTAAAGTAACAGTACTAAAGTGATTGCTCAGTGTTTATCTGGTGAAGTATTTGTCACGGCCGACTTCATCTGCTTCTCAATGTTGACCTTTCAATGCTTTTAAAGTCATCACAATGACAAAAACCCTCATTCATACACGACAGACCCACGGAAGCCACTCGAAACAGGTGTGAAAAGTATGTTTTATCAGAGGACAGCACGATTACTGTCACTCACAGACGGGAGATTAGTTTCTGGTGAAACTAGAGGAGTTTTGGGAACCAGCAAAAGCCTTTATATCATCAGCTATAACCTCGACTTCTGCACTTCCCTGGATTTTTTCTGTGTCACATTCCAGAATCCTTGTGTTTTTCTGGTCTATAAAAATAATCAAAATAGAAACATGAAACCACAATATTCTCATAGTTTCATTAACCTGAGCCAGATTCTCATTCAGTGTTAGTGTTTACTTGCACATGCCTTCATTTCATAAGTAACCTCTTGTATGATTAAAACAAAACGCTAAAGGCAGGACAACGATTATTCAAGTCAAGATCATCCACTCTTAAAAGTTCAGTTTGTGTAAATGTGAAGACGTTCATTCTCGGTAACCGCAGTTTGCTTGGTCTGTGTTTCTTAAAGAATAATCTAATAATAATCAAGCCCGGTTTGAGATTCAATCTCTGAACGTCTGATTGCTCATTCACTTTTCTGAATATTTGCCCGCATTGAGTCTGCTTACAGCAATGGCCATAAACTGTTAATAAGAGTTAATAATTAATACAAATCAATCTCAGGACACGATCAAACCCAACCTTGTGAAGCTTTATTCATGCGCTTCATGTTTAATGTGTGCAGTGAAAATAATCTGATGTGACGCTACTGTATCTTAAAATTAATAACTTCCACAATATTGTTATTTTTGTTGTACATCAAATAAAAGCACATGCCAGATTGTAATTTGTTGGTCTGGTTTGTGTTTCTTCTTCAGTGGATTTTCTGAAAGAGGCTCCACTTCTCCTCGAGTTTAGATGAAAGGTGAAGTGTAAACCGGTGTGTCTGCATGCTTGAGCTCAACAGTCTCTAAAGATCATTCAACAATAGCCTTTGTGAGGTTTACATGCTGGAGGCAGTTTGTGACATGACTTCACGTTATAGCTTTAACTGAACAACACGCTGAACTGACGAGCTAATCATCAACATTATTAACAGCAGGACGCTAAACACAAACGGAGCGACTACAGGAAGCTTTCTCTAATGCCTTTCTGATCACACTGACATTAAAACTTCATTTTTGTTGGTGGGTTCTCGTCACAGCTGATCTGGTCTCAGAGAGCCTCATGGGAACTCCCACTTCCTCCTGCAGGTGCCTCACTTCCTGTCCCAGTCAGATCCCCGCACTGATGTCTTTATATAGCGTATTCCACTCGAACTCATGACACACTCAAAAAACAAACATCTGATTCTTTCGTAATTCTGTTGATGGTTTATTGTTTCGGTCAGCTTCAGTACTACTGTCCAGAAAACACGCTGACCTTTGACCCGGCGGCGTGTGGTTACTCAACAGTGCAATAGAAGCGTTACTCCGGCTCATCTAATGTTAGGCGTCAGTCATTCGAGCATATCGCTGTTCACAACACAGCTTCCAGCTCTACAGAAATACATTCTGTAAATATTAGAATTAACCAAACTGTAGGAGCATCAGAGGAAGACTCCAGAAGATGATCTGCTCGCTCTGGGTCTGCAGCGGGAATATAAATGTGTTTAATACAGCCGGGTGTGCATAAAGACACTCGTGGGTGGGAAATATATAATTTAGTGATTCATGATGAATGAAATGGGTTTGTCAAGAGCCTCAGGATTAACACTAGTTACAAACAGAGCCAATAAAGACTGTGTCAGACTGTCAGTGTTTATGATATATATCTGACTAATAACTGATCAGTTACTCTAGTGTTTGTCTTTCGTTATAATGAACAAACACAGATACTGATGGAAGTCAAAGCTCTAGTTTCCACTGTTCATCTAATCTAGAACACGAGTTAAGCTTCATTAAATATTAATAATCTATAAACTTATATCTGAGTCTTTGCTAAAGATAAACCTGTTATTCGATAAGCCTTCAGTGCGATTTGATTGAAATGCAGTTAAATAAAGAGAGATGTTGACTTGCTCTCCGTCTTCAAAAAAACTAAAAACGTAAAGGCCGTAAAGTATTAGCAGACCTATTAAAACGCTTCTACTAAACTTTGCTCTCAAGCTGTTGCACTTTTCGCTGTTCTCTCGATAACTTTATCGTCTCTGCTCTAGCTCCGGTTTGTAATCACTGCAGCACGAGTGTCTCCCTCTGCTGTCGCGCAGTGTTACCGCAGCTGTCGCGCTGATATGCAGCAGTGTGGCATAAGCGCGCACGCTCCGCTTTCCGGCAGTGTGGCATTGCTGCTGGAGGAAGATGTCTGAATCTAACGCCGAGGCGGGAAACGAGATGCCGAATAACAAAAAGCAGAAATTAAGCAGTGATGAAAACAGCAACCCCGATCTGTCAGGAGACGACAATGTAGGTTAATTATGCTCTGAATGTGTTTAATGTGTGTGTTTGTGCAGCTGCTCGTCAGTGAAGTTTCTCTTTGTCTCTTATCGCGTGTTTCTCTTCAGAGCTAAACTCTCCTCAGGGTCAGTCATCCTGATTTAATGCACTTTTAATATGCTCTGTGTTATGTTATTACACACATGTGACTGTGTGTTTGTCAAGAATAACGTCAGTCTCATCTGACAGCTTCAGTTAGTGTGGTTTCAGGTATTTGTTATATAGATGATGATGATGATGATGATGAAGAAGAACACCGACACTAATGATATGAAGCACGATCGGTTTCTGCGAAGAGGTTTTTGTGAATGCATTAGGTTCTCATAACGCAGACCCAGAGCGTCTTGGCCAGGAGCAAGATAAAAAATACATCTGCACCCAAATCGGGGGCGTCCGATGCTGAGTCTGTGATTAATCGGGCGCCCCAATGTTGATTCCGTGATTAATCGGGTGCCTCGATGTCGATCTAGTGATTAATCGGGGTGGCTCGACGTTTATTCCACGATTAATCGGGCGGCTCGACGTTGATTCCACGATTAATCGGGTGCCCCAATGTTGATTCTGTGATTAATCGGGTGCCTCGATGTCGATCTAGTGATTAATCGGGTGTCTCGACGTTGATTCCACGATTAATCGGGTGTCCCGATGTTGATTCCGTGATTAATCTAGAGCTGCCACTAACGACTATTTTTATTTAGATTAATCGATAAATTAGTCCATAGATTAATCTAAATTATTAATTTCCCACAAAAAATCAACAATTTTACTTAAGAATATTTTATTAAACTATATTTTATTAAACCAAATGAAATCCAAATTTCTATGAAATCCTTTTTTTAAAGCAAAAGTAAAGTGCAGCATAGAGTGCATCTCATAGTCAGAGTTCAGTATTATAGTGTAAGAATGACAACATGTCCACGTGTTCTAGTCTGCTACAAAAAACACTTTTTAAAGGAGTATTTACCAGACTTTATTTAGGAGAAAAATGTAAATGTGCAGTATTTCTGAAAAAAAAGAAAAAAAAAACTTTTTTTTTAAATCAATTAATTGGAGATACTTTTGATTATTACAATTTAATGGAACCATTAAAATGGAATCCAGAAAATAATGGAAAACAGAATTTGGT
>NW_015551066.1:175298-185511 GCF_001515605.1 Sinocyclocheilus anshuiensis | reverse complement strand
TATTTACCAGAATTTATTTAGGAGAAAAATGTAAATGTGCAGTATTTCTGAAAAAAAAAAAAAACATATATATATTTTTTTAATAAAATCAATTAATTGGAGATGCTTTTGATTATTAAAATTTAATGGAACCATTAAAATGGAATCCAGAAAATAATGGAAAACAGAATTTGGTAAAGATAAAACTGTAAAACTCAATTAATTAGACAGGCTTTTTGATTAATACAATTTAATTTAACCTTTAAAACAGAGTATAGAAAAATGAAAATGGAAAAACCTGAATTTGGAAATAAAACGGATTTCATAGGGCCCTATAATTATAATACATTTTTTTGTGGTATTAAAAATAGATGTAAGCGAACAATTATCTATGCACAATCAGCTTGTAACACTCCAAAGAGAAAGGAAAACTTGAAATCACATCATATGACCCCTTTAATATTACTTCAAATACATATATAATAGCAATAAGGCAATAATAATTAGTTCAAATAATGTATCAAAAGCAAGAAATCATATGGTTTTATTGAACGAAACTGTTAAAATGCATAATGTATTATAAACAATATAATGTACATTACGCATTACAACAAAGGCCTGCAGAGGCCTGATGATTATTTTTACACATTGCTGTGCGATCTAATCCTTGTTTAATATTCAAGCACCATTTCATTCAAATGTCCACTTAATCTTTAATATTTGGCCATTTGTTTAGGACAGAAATGCTATAGCCACTGTAATTAACAGAATATGTGGACATCAAAACGTGTAAACTCAAGAGTGAGGGTTTGAGCTTTTATTCTGAAACCGCGATGTATTCTCCTGAGTTTGCGTAGATTTATAAATTATTTACCTTACAAATCTGATGAAATGGTGCACGTTGCGTTCCCAGAAGAATGTTATAATAAACCCAAACTCACAGCAACATGCAGAGATAGAGTTTGAGATGCTCCACACATGATGTAAATGATAACCGTTCCTGTGGAACTACTGTGACACATGTACTTAACCTACACGCATGTAAATAATTAAAGCGCATATACTGTGTTAGAACTGCATCGCATATAATTATTTAATTAAATCGTAGCATTTGTGAATTTACAAGTATGCTTAATTATGATTTTTAAATGGGTTTAATATATCATGCAGCCTTGGGAAACAGTCTAATAATGTGTTTTATGGATTCTCGTCTGTGAAATGCGCCACTTCCGGTATTTTGCCGGTTAGTCGACGTGAGCAAAATGAAGTCGAGGATTTAAAAAAATCGAATAGTTGAATAAAATCGACAAATCGCGACAGCCCTAGATTAATCAGATGTTTCAATGTTGATTCTGTGATTAATCAGATGTCTCGTGTTGATTCCATGATTAATCAGATGTCTCGTGTTGATTCCGTGATTAATCAGATGTCTCGTGTTGATTCCGTGATTAATCAGATGTCTCGTGTTGATTCCGTGATTAATCAGGTGTTTCAATGTTGATTCCGTTATTAATCAGATGTCTGATGTTCTCAGGATGATGCGGTCAGCGTTGAAAGCGGCACAAACCCGGAGCGGCCCGACACTCCCACGAACACGGCCAATGCCCCGGGCAGAAAGAGCTGGGGCAAAGGCAAGTGGAAGTCCAAGAAGTGCAAATATTCCTTCAAGTGTGTCAACAGTCTGAGGGTAAGTGAGCCTGTGGTGTTTCTGTAGTGTGCACTAGTGAGGGCACTCTGATGGTGATGTTTGTGTCGTGCAGGAGGATCACGGGCAGCCGCTGTTCGGAGTGCAGTTCAACTGGAACAGCAAAGAAGGAGACCCCCTGGTGTTCGCAACCGTCGGCAGCAACCGAGTGAGTGACACACACATATTCATACGCTCACACACACACGCTCACACACATGCACACACGCTCACACACACACGCTCACACACTCACTCACGTGCACACACACGCTCACTCACACACACGCTCACACACTCACTCTCACACGCTCACACACTCACTCACTCACGCTCACACACTCACTCGCGCACACACACTCACTCGCGCACACACACACTCACACACACACACACTCACTCACACACACACACGCTCACACACTCACGCTCACGTGCACGCTCACACACTCACTCTCACACGCTCACACACACTCGTGTCTCTGCAGATTCCCTCATGTTGGGTGTGTCTTGTTCCTGCAGGTCACTCTATATGAGTGTCACTCTCAAGGAGAGATCCGTCTGCTGCAGTCGTATGTAGATGCTGACGTATCCTTTCAGACACAGAATAAAGTCATCAGATGGCTGTGTTTTATCTTGAAGTATCTGAGGTTATTCTGCAGATTTGGGCTGGTGTATTTTGTTATTCCCTTGATTCTTGCGCTGTCTAGGCAGATGAAAACTTCTACACTTGCGCTTGGACCTTTGACTCGAGCACCAGTCACCCACTGCTGGCCGTGGCCGGATCTCGCGGCATCATCCGCGTCATCAACCACATCACCATGCAGTGCGTCAAAGTGAGTCCAGACGCTCGGCCCAACTGACCTGCATTAGTGCGTCTGCTGCTCCTCTAACTGTGTTTACACTCATGTCTTTGTGTGTTTCCTCTGATTTCTTCGTGTGTCTACACTCATGTCTTTGTGCGTTTACTCTGATTTCTTCGTGTGTCTACACTCATGTCTTTGTGTGTTTCCTCTGATTTCTTCGTGTGTCTACACTCATGTCTTTGTGCGTTTACTCTGATTTCTTCGTGTGTCTACACTCATGTCTTTGTGTGTTTCCTCTGATTTCTTCGTGTGTCTACACTCATGTCTTTGTGTGTTTCCTCTGATTTCTTCGTGTGTCTACACTCATGTCTTTGTGTGTTTCCTCTGATTTCTTCGTGTGTCTACACTCATGTCTTTGTGTGTTTCCTCTGATTTCTTCGTGTGTCTACACTCATGTCTTTGTGTGTTTCCTCTGATTTCTTCGTGTGTCTACACTCATGTCTTTGTGTGTTTCCTCTGATTTCTTCGTGTGTCTACACTCATGTCTTTGTGTGTTTCCTCTGATTTCTTCGTGTGTCTACACTCATGTCTTTGTGTGTTTCCTCTGATTTCTTCGTGTGTCTACACTCATGTCTTTGTGTGTTTCCTCTGATTTCTTCGTGTGTCTACACTCATGTCTTTGTGTGTTTCCTCTGATTTCTTCGTGTGTCTACACTCATGTCTTTGTGTGTTTCCTCTGATTTCTTCGTGTGTCTACACTCATGTCTTTGTGCGTTTACGTTGATTTCTTCGTGTGTCTACACTCATGTCTTTGTGCGTTTACGTTGATTTCTTCGTGTGTCTACACTCATGTCTTTGTGCGTTTACGTTGATTTCTTCGTGTGTCTACACTCATGTCTTTGTGCGTTTACGTTGATTTCTTCGTGTGTCTACACTCATGTCTTTGTGTGTTTCCTCTGATTTCTTCGTGTGTCTACACTCATGTCTTTGTGCGTTTACGCTGATTTCTTTGTGTGTCTACACTCATGTCTTTGTGTGTTTCCTCTGATTTCTTCATGTCGTTTGCAGCATTATGTCGGTCATGGAAATGCGATCAACGAGCTCAAATTTCACCCGAGGGACCCGAACCTTTTGCTGTCGGTCAGTAAAGGTAAAGAGCGCAGATGTCGCGGCGCGCGGTGCGTTCAGAGCAGGTTTGTTGATGGTTTGCCGTGTGTTTGTCAGATCACGCGCTGCGGCTCTGGAACGTTCAGACAGACACTCTGGTGGCCATCTTCGGAGGCGTCGAGGGCCATCGCGACGAGGTCTTGAGCGCGGTGAGTGTATCGTGGCTGGTGTTGATCAGATTTGCTTCTGTCAGTCTGCAGTATGATCGTAATCACTGCAGCGTTTCTGTATATATGTATTATATTTTCGCCTGGCTCCGCTGTTGTACAATTCTTTGAAAGGACTCGGAGTAATTGCCCTCTAAAAACTATCAGGAAACAGCAGTGAGAAGAAGTAGCAAACTTTGCGTCTCGCGTAGAGTTGATGAAGGAAAGAATGAATTTCTTTGTATAAACTTATTAGGTTGTGTTCATTTGGAGGACACACATGAAAATGTCTGTTTTTAGTACACCTCACCATACCTGTACTACAAAAGAACCAAAGAATCATGTACAGCTTGTTTATTTGCGCTGTTAGAACAAAATACTGTACATGAGTATAATATGTATGAAAGTAATAAAACTAAACTGAACAACAATAAAATAATTTTTTCCTCAATCATTTCATTAACAATTTCATTAATCAGGGACCTTTACTTTCACTAAAAAAATCTAATTTCTATTGTAAGCGCATTTTGTAAATGTAATCTATAGACAAGCGCAAACTGTGTGCTTAATGCAAATGTTATTGGACACATTTAAAAGATCAGGTGATTATGTTCGTCCATCTATGCAAATTATCTCTGTATCGAGACAAAAGAATGAGGTTAATCACTGTCTGTCACCGTCGTGATCGTGTATATTTGCGAAGACTGATGATGGTAGGCTACACCACCCAAAAACATATAATACTTGTGCTTTTATTTCTCATCGAACAGTATATAGACCTACAGAACAACATTAAGCAAATATTGTCAAATCCTATCTAAAGAAATCCTGTTTTAAATACAATAAAAATAAAACACACTTCACTTAAAAAGCCTTGAACTTCGTGAGTACAGAAACATCGTGAAGTTAGTTATTGTGTCACTAAATGCTTCTGTTGTGTTTGCAGGATTTTGACCTGCTTGGTGAGAAGATCATGTCCTGTGGGATGGATCACTCCTTGAAGCTGTGGAGGATCGACTCTGAGAGGATGCAGAAAGCCATCCGCGGTTCGTACGAGTATAACCCCAGCAAAACCAACCGGTGAGTCTCGTCCCTCCTCCAGCGCTCGTCCTCTGCTTCAGCAGTGCATTCAGCCCTCTTCCCTACCTGCGTTCTCAGGCCTTTCGTGTCTCAGAAGATTCACTTCCCAGACTTTTCCACACGAGACATTCACAGGAACTACGTGGACTGCGTCCGCTGGCTCGGAGATTTGATTCTTTCAAAGGTACTTTCTGCAGCACGAGAAGCCGACGACATGCATTTTAATATGTGACCCTGGAGCACAAAACCAGTCAAAAGGGTCAATTGAGCAGTTTATGCATCATCTGAAAGCTGAATAAATAAGCTTTCCATTGATGTATGGTTTGTTAGGATAGGACAATATTTGAAAATCTGGAATCTGAGGGTGCACAAAAATCTAAATATTGAGAAAATCATCTTTAAAGTTGTCCGAATGAAGTTCTTAGCAATGCATATTACTAATCAAAAATGAAGTTTAGATATATTTACGGTAGGAAATTTACAAAATATCTTCATGGAACATGATCTTTACTTAATATCCTAATGATTTTTGGCATAAAAGAGAAATGTATAATTGTGACCCATACAATGTATTGTTGGCTATTGCTACAAATATACCCCAGCGACTTAACACTGCTTTTGTGCTCCAGGGTCACAGATGTGTATTATTAGTTCCTCCGTAATCATTTGCTGTGTGTTGTTTTGTAGTCATGTGAAAATGCCATTGTGTGTTGGAAACCTGGGAAGATGGAAGACGACATCGACCGCATCAAACCCAACGAGTCTAATGTGACGATTCTGGGCCGCTTCGATTACAGTCAGTGTGACATTTGGTACATGCGCTTCTCCATGGACTTCTGGCAGAAGGTTTGAGGTTCTTGATAGACTTGTGAACTGAAAGTGACTGACAGTAGGGTTAGTAAGAACGTCTGACGATGAGTGAAGAGTGTGTATCTTCACCTCCGCAGATGCTAGCTCTTGGAAATCAAGTCGGGAAGCTGTACGTTTGGGACCTGGAAGTGGAGGATCCTCATAAAGCAAAGTAAGATTCCTCTTTGAGCTGTCCACAGCACTGTATTAGTGCTGTACTTGAGCTCTGCTTGTGTTGTGCTCAGGTGTACGACGCTCACGCTCCCCAGATGCACGTCTGCGATCAGACAGACCAGCTTCAGTCGGGACAGCAGTATTCTGATCGCTGTGTGTGACGACGCCTCGATCTGGCGCTGGGACCGGCTGCGCTGAGTCTCCTGACCTTCACTGCTCGAATCATTGATCGCCGAGTTCTGCTGTCTTTGCTTTTGACTTTCGCTGTTTTCTTTGCCATTCTCTTGTCTGACTTCAATAAAATCTATTTTTATAACCCTATATTCCTTGCTCAGTTTTTCTAGCCCATTTAAATTGTTGTGAAATTTTTATTTACTTATTTAACCAGGAAGGTCCTGCTGAGATACAAGAGGGAGTCCTGGTGAAGATACAGAGAAACACACATCACACAACGAACAAACACAAAACACAATTGTCTAAAAACAATACAAATCCTAGTCAGTTATTACAACATGTGCACTCTTCTATATAAACAGACTTTAAACTATTTTTAAACCGCGAGAGATGGTACAGAATCCAGATGAAGCTCGTTCCGTACACGGAGCATAATTATAATAAACAGATCGACCTAACTATGAAAAATCGGCATCTTAAGAGTTGATCTGTTGATCTGGTATTAAATATTTGTGCAGTATGACAACAAACAGGGAAGTCGTGGCCTAATGGTTAGAGAGTCGGACTCGTAACCCAAAGGTTGTGGGTTCGAGTCTCGTGCCGGCAGGGATTGTAGGTGGGGGGAGTGAATGTACAGTGCTCTCTTCCACCTTCAATACCACGACTGAGGTGCCCTTGAGCAAGGCACCGAACCCCCAACTGCTCCCCGGGCGCCGCAGCAAAAAAAATGGCTGCCCACTGCTCCGGGTGTGTGTTCACGGTGTGTGTGTGTGTGCGTGTGTGTGTGTGTGTGTGTGCGCGTGTTCACTGCTGTGTGTGTGCACTAAGCATGGGTTAAATGCTGAACACTAATTCCTAGTATGGGTAACCATACTTGGCCACATGTCACGTCACTTTTCACTTTAAACTAGATATATACTGTGGTAATTTACCCACCAAAGCTTTTAAAATAAAAATTAACATTTGTTTTTTTCTTCTTAAGCAAATTGTTCAGTTAAACCCAACACTTTTTTTATACACTAATAGTGATCAACAGTGAACAAGTATTCACTAATTAAATGGCTGCCCACTGCTCCGGGTGTGTGTTCACGGTGTGTGTGTGTGTGCGTGTGTGTGTGTGTGTGTGTGCGCGTGTTCACTGCTGTGTGTGTGCACTAAGCATGGGTTAAATGCTGAACACTAATTCCTAGTATGGGTAACCATACTTGGCCACATGTCACGTCACTTTTCACTTTAAACTAGATATATACTGTGGTAATTTACCCACCAAAGCTTTTAAAATAAAAATTAACATTTGTTTTTTTCTTCTTAAGCAAATTGTTCAGTTAAACCCAACACTTTTTTTATACACTAATAGTGATCAACAGTGAACAAGTATTCACTAATTCTAGAATTAAACCGGGAACATTTCTATCTCAGACAAAAACTATTAGCTTTACTACTAATCAAAACTTTAATTTATCTAATGTGCATTGACCTACAGGTAAATGCACATTACATCATTATAAATGTTGAGATTTGAGTAATTTTGATTACTGCATGACTAATGCAAAAAAGACGACTGATAACATGAAGCTGATATATTTAGAGGTAGTTAAATTGGGCTCTTCTGCTGTTTTTCCTCTTATTCCTCAGTGCTTTTGAATGTACTAGTGTGATGATATTTTTAGTATTTGTATTAAAGCTGTTCTAGATGATTTATGTTAAACATTGTGCATATAAAATATTGCGATATAATATACTTACGAAATCACACTTCGTTCGTTCTGGTGTTTTTGTACGCACGCACCGCGCCTGATCGTCCAATCAGCGAAGCGCGCTGTGTTTTGTTTCCGGTTCAGAGGTCGCGCCTATCAGCTGCTTATGGAAGTTTCTAGCAGTATCCTGTGAGCTGATGGTTCTGTTGCAATCTGCTTCCTCGAATGTGTTCCTGCAGTAATCGTGGTGATGTTCGGATGTTTAGTCGCCGGCAGACTGGTGAGTGGATTCATATTCAGTAGCATAAACTTAACTAACCCACCCTGTCTTAACTACTCTGATCACTAGCTGTTAGCCAAGGGCTAATGAGCCATTTTCTGATTCAAATTAGACCGATCTAACTTTACGTCTTATTTAACCGGCTTCACATAGTTATGGCCAGTCTTGAAGAAATTAGACGACTAAGCTGTAAAACTAGTCTAAGTATTTTATACAACGAGATACGAGAACGCCAATAACCTGATTAGCCCAGTGCGATTCTTCCATTCAGTCTCAGTTTACTGATGATTCGAGCTGTAAACTGAGATCTCACTCGCAGTCTCTCAGTGTTTATCTCTGATCTGTGTTATCAGTTTATTTGTGTTCATCAGTGTTTATCTGTATTTATCGGTTTATTTGGGTTTATCTGTGTTTATTTGTGTTCATCAGTGTTTATCTGTATTTATCCGTTTATTTGGGTTTATCTGCGTTTATCAGTTTATTTGTGTTCATCAGTGTTTATCTGTATTTATCCGTTTATTTGGGTTTATCTGCGTTTATCAGTTTATTTGTGTTCATCAGTGTTTATCTGTATTTATCCGTTTATTTGGGTTTATCTGCGTTTATCAGTTTATTTGTGTTCATCAGTGTTTATCTGTATTTATCCGTTTATTTGGGTTTATCTGCGTTTATCAGTTTATTTGTGTTCATCAGTGTTTATCTGTATTTATCCGTTTATTTGGGTTTATCTGCGTTTATCAGTTTATCTGTGTTTATCAGTGTTTATCTGTTTATTTGTGTTTATCAGTGTTCGTCAGTGTTTATCTGTATTCATCCGTTTATTTGGGTTTATCTGCGTTTATCAGTTTATCAGTGTTCATCAGTGTTTATCTGTATTTATCAGTTTATTTGTGTTTATCAGTGTTCATCAGTGTTAATCTGTGTTTATCCGTTTATTTGTGTTTATCAGTGTTCATCAGTGTTTATCAGTGTTTATCTGTATTTATGTGTTTATCAGTTTATTTCTGTTCATCAGTGTTCATCTGTGTTTATCTGTATTTATCAGTTTATTTGTGTTTATCAGTGTTCATCAGTGTTCATCAGTGTTCATCTGTGTTTCTGTGTTTATCAGTTTATTTCTGTTCATCAGTGTTCATCTGTGTTTATCTGTATTTATCAGTTTATTTGTGTTTAATGTGTTTATCAGTTTATTTGTGTTTATCAGTGTTCATCAGTGTTTATCTGTATTTATCCGTTTATTTGGGTTTATTTGTGTTTATCAGTGTTCATCTGTTTATCTGTATTATCAGTGTTCATCAGTTTATCTGTATTTATCAGTTTATTTGGGTTTATCTGTGTTCATCAGTGTTCATCAGTGTTTATTTGGGTTTATCAGTTTATTTGTGTTTATCAGTGTTCATCTGTGTTTATCTGTATTTATCAGTTTATTTGGGTTTATCAGTGTTCATCAGTGTTTATTAGTGCTGTGTTCAAAATATCGATACGACGATGTATCGTCACAGAGATTTGACGATACGAGTATCGATACAGCTGGCCCTGCGAGGTTTCTAAAAAATAATGAATAGAGAATAATATATAGGCTACAACAAGGTTTAATCTGGCCGCAGAGGAACACAACTGGGTTGCCTGATATAAAGAGACGTAATCCCCAAAACAGAGCTTTACACTTGCGCAATACGGAAATATCTGCTGAATGTGTTACTTATCTTTGTCAACCTAGCAACCCTGTGTACACGCGCTCTCTCTCCACTGCGGATAAACGCGCTTGCTTTCTGAAAACACCGGTTATCATCAGTGTTCATCAGTGTTTATCTGTATTTATCAGTTTATTTGTTTATCAGTGTTCATCAGTGTTTATCTGCGTTTATCAGTTTATCTGTATTTATCAGTTTATTTGTGTTTATTTGTGTTCATCAGTGTTCATCAGTGTTTATCTGTATTTAATCCGTTTATTTGGGTTTATCTGTTCATCAGTGTTTATCTGTATTTATCAGTTTATTTGTGTTTATCTGTGTTTATCAGTTTATTTATGTTTATCAGTGTTCATCGGTGTTTATCTGTGTTTATCAGTTTATTTGGGTTTATCTGCGTTTATCAGTTTATTTGTGTTATCAGTGTTCATCAGTGTTTATCTGTATTTATCAGTGTTCATGGGTTTATCTGCGTTTATATGTTTG
>NW_015551066.1:174511-175189 GCF_001515605.1 Sinocyclocheilus anshuiensis | reverse complement strand
TGTTTATCTGTATTTATCAGTTTATTTGGGTTTATCTGCGTTTATCAGTTTGTGTTTATCAGTGTTCATCTGTGTTCATCAGTGTTTATCTGTATTTATCAGTTTATTTGTGTTTATATGTATTTATCAGTTTATTTGTGTTTATCAGTGTTTTTCTGTTTATCTGTATTTATCAGTTTATTTGTGTTTATCAGTTTTTATCTGTATTTTCCCGTTTATTTGGGTTTATCTGTATTTATCAGTTTATTTGGGTTTATCAGTTTATTTGTGTTTATCAGTGTTTATCAGTTTATTTGTGTTTATCAGTGTTTATCAGTGTTCATCAGTGTTTATCTGTATTTATCAGTTTATTTGTGTTCATCAGTGTTCATCCATGTTTATCTGTATTTTTGCGTTTATTTGGGTTTATCTGTGTTTATCGGTTTATTTGTGTTTATCAGTGTTTATCTCTGATCTGTTTATCTGTGTTTATCAGTTTATTTGTGTTTATCAGTATTCATCAGTGTTCATCAGTGTTTATCTGTATTTAATCCGTTTATTTGGGTTTATCTGTGTTTATCAGTTTATCTGTATTTATCAGTTTATCTGTATTGATCAGTTTATTTGTGTTTATCAGTGTTTATCTGTATTTTCCCGTTTATTTGGGTTTATCTGTATTTATCAGTTTATTTGTTTATC
>NW_015551066.1:160561-174080 GCF_001515605.1 Sinocyclocheilus anshuiensis | reverse complement strand
GTGTTTATCTGTATTTATCAGTTTATTTGGGTTTATCAGTTTATTTGTGTTTATCAGTGTTCATCAGTGTGTATCTGTATTTATCAGTTTATTTGTTTATCTGTATTTATCAGTTTATTTGTTTATCTGTATTTATCAGTTTATATGTGTTTATCAGTGTTTATCTGTATTTATCAGTTTATTTGTGTTTATCAGTGCTTATCAGTGTTCATCAGTGTTTATCTGTTTATCTGTATTTATCAGTTTATTTGGGTTTATCTGTGTTTATCAGTTTATTTGTGTTTATCAGTTTATTTGTGTTTATCAGTGTTTATCAGTGTTCATCAGTGTTTATCTGTATTTATCCGTTTATTTGGGTTTATCTGTATTTATCAGTTTATTTGTTTATCAGTGTTCGTCTGTGTTCGTCAGTGTTTATCAGTGTTAATCTGTGTTTATCTGTTTATCTGTGTTTATCAGTGTTAATCAGTGTTCATCTGTTTATCTGTATTTATCGGTGTTTATCTGTATTTATCAGTTTATTTGTTTATCAGTGTTCATCTGTGTTCGTCAGTGTTTATCAGTGTTCATCAGTGTTTATCTGTTTTTCTGTATTTATCTGTGTTTATCAGTGTTAATCTGTGTTCATCTGTTTATCTGTATTTATCGGTGTTTATCTGCTCTCTCAGGTCCAGACGGACGCGCAGCAGGTCGCCTCTGATAAGTTCGTCTTTACTCTGCCGGACTATGAGAAGGTCAATCATGTGGTGGTGTTCATGCTGGGCACGGTGCCCTTCCCAGTGGGCATGGGTGGTGCTGTCTACTTCTCTTTCCCAGACCCTGCTGTCGGACAGGTGTGGCAGCTTTTAGGCTTCATTACCAATGAGAAACCCAGTGCCATATTCAGAATCTCTGGTATGAAAGCTGGTAAGCAAGTCGAGTGAAATCAGTTCTATAAAGGCTGGAAAACACTACATGACTTTTACAGCCACAACAGACATTAAAACACTAGGGTGATTATCATCACATCAAACTCACACAGAAATGTGGTTCAGTGCTGGGAGACACAAATAAAGTCTGTGTCCATCATTCACGTCTGATGTCTGAAATCTGCTTTGACTGGCTCTGATTCTAGCAACTATCGATAATCGACTCGAATCCCTGAAATGGTGTGTTTGTGTGTGTTTGTGTTTGTGTTTGTGTTTGTGTTTGTGTTTGTGTTTGTGTTTGTGTTTGTGTTTGTGTTTGTGTTTGTGTTTGTGTTTGTGTTTGTGTTTGTGTTTGTGTTTGTGTTTGTGTGTGTGTGTGTGTGTGTGTGTGTGTGTTTTAGGTGAGGGTGGAGCTCATCCGTTTGGCATGATGGCCGTCCCTCAGGCTCCGTCAGTGGCTCAGGTTGGAGTTTCTATTGAATCTTTGGACCTGCTTGCACAACAAACACCAGTCTCTACTTCAGCTGTCTCCAAAGTGGACTCCTTCACACAGGTAACACATACCTCATCATAACTTATCAGCCACCTTACTTATCTTTTGGGTCTTCAGTCTTTTCAGAGTGGATCTTCTGTTCGTAGTAGTGATGAACGATTTTTAGATTACATATCACACCCTAATAAATGCAAAGTTTTTGTGGATAAAAATGATCTAAATTTATGTTTATATTTGAAAGACAATTTAAGGCATGAAGTAATATTATAACATTATAACAGTGACATTTATCAAATGGATAGTTCCAGTCTTGGCCACTGATTAAATATAAGCTAAAATACAGACCTGGCAGATTGTGGCACTGCTTGTTGATATCAGTCGTACTAAAGGCGTTGTTTTATTTGCGCTTTTCCAATTTCTTTCACACTTCTGTGTGGTCACGTGTGGTTTGAAGGGTCAAGACTGCAGTGACTGGCTCACAGAGCCCTGTTAATATCACTGTGAGATCAGGAACTCTCCTGCGGCTGCTTATTAACTCTTTGTTGTCATTTTCACAGTTCACGCAGAAGATGCTGGAGAGCCTGTACAACTTCACCTCGTCTTTTGCGCTGTCCCAGTCGCAGATGACACCGAACCCTTCAGAGATGTTTGTTCCTGCGAGCTCCATCCTCAAATGGTGAGTGATGTTTTAAGGCGAAGCGTCATGCCAGCGAATGAGTGTTTGTGTTTAGAGTCATTGTTCTGTCCTCCTCACAGGTATGAAAACTTTCAGAGGCGAATGATGCAGAATCCAAACTTCTGGAAGACGTGACTTACTGCCGTTGTGTTTTTAACAGTTTGATCCACTACTTTATGAAGAACAATTTATTTCATTTAATATTCAGTTTTAATTTCCATGCAGAGTTTCACGTGGTCAAGGAAATTTTTCTCATGAATATTGCCTGGCACATCATTCATTTATTTGCTGAAAATGTTTTATATAACGTGCTGAAGTCATAGTAAATAAAATCTTTTGTCGATAAATTTTATTAGTCATGTTTATTTTTTCCATGATTTACAGAAATGTGTATCTCAGTGTTTCAGTGAACAGCTTCACAGGAAAATGCTTTAATGTCAGAAAACCCTCTGTAAGATGTTCAGGAGCCCATCCTCCTCTGGCAGCAAATGCATGTCCAAATAACATTAATATTTAACTCTCTGATAAGTGGATTGTCTTTTATTGAACAAGCCAAATGATGCAGTCCTCGAATGCGTTAGCAAGGCAATGGTTACAGCTTCAGAGCATACGGATAAAGGTTGACAATTTTAGTGCATTCATGATTGACTGAAAAAAAAAAAACTCACAAAATGATTATCATCATCATCTATTCTAGACCGGGCAGATTCTATTCTATTCTTTCTTTCAACTTAAATTTGTAATGCAATCTGATATTTGTAGGTACCCTGGTGAATTCAGTCTGAGCAGACACATAAGTTCTGTAGCCTCGAGTGCTGAAGGTGCTTCAAGATTCACACCGAATAACACATGAATAAAAGTTCTATTTTAAGGCAGCAACAGCTGAATATTATGTTTGAATAGTGATTTCACAGTAAATTATTTATTGTAGTAATGAGTATCAGTATTTACTGTAGTAAGGTGTATCAGTATTATCTATAGTAGTGTGTATCAGTATTATCTATAGTCATGTGTATCAGTATTATCTATAGTAGTGTGTATCAGTATTTACTGTAGTAACAGTGTATGTATCAGTATTATCTGTAGTAATGGGTATCTTTATTTACTGTAGTATCGGTATTATCTATAGTAACGTATCTTTATTTACTGTAGTAACCCTTATCTTTATTTACTGTAGTAACGTATATCAGTATTATCTGTAGTAAGGAGTATCTTTATTTACTGTAGTATCAGTATTTTCTGTAGTATCAGTATTATCTATAGTAACATATCTGGTTACACTTTACTTGAAGGGGTGTGCATAAGACTGACATGACACCTTCATAATCATGACATGACACCTACTTAATCATGACATGACACATGTCATGAATATGAAGGTTTTTTTATGCATGTTTATGACAACTGTCATTAAGTGTCATTCGCTCAGTTATGTAATTTTTAATGCAAAGATGACATTGTTTGAGATGTCTTTGTTATGGGCTATGGTAAGGGTAGGGTTAGGTTAGGGTTAGGTCAAATAATGTCATATTTGCATTAAAAATTACATAACTGAGCGAATGACACTTAATGACAGTTGTCATAAACATGCATAAAACCTCCTTCATATTCATGACGTGTCATGTCATGATTATGAAGGTGCCATGTCAGTCTTATGCACACCCCTTCAAGTAAAGTGTTACCACGTATCTTTATTTGCTGTGGTAACGTGTATCAGTATTATCTATAGTAACGTGTATCTTTATTTATTGTAGTATGTGTATCAATATTATCTGTAGTAATGTGTATCTTTATTTACTGTAGTAACATGTATCAGTATTATCTGTTGTAATAAGTATCAGTATTATCTATAGTAACATGTATCTTTATTTACTCTAGTAAGGTGTATTAATATTATCTGTAGTAATGAGTATCAGTATTATCTATAGTAACGTATCTTTATTTACTGTAGTAACCCTTATCTTTATTTACTGTAGTAACGTGTATCAGTATTATCTATAGTAATGTGTATCAGTATTATCTGTAGTAACGTGTATCTTTATTTATTGTAGTAATGTGTATCAGTATTATCTGTAGTAACGTGTATCTTTATTTATTGTAGTAATGTGTATCAGTATTATCTGTAGTAACGTGTATCTTTATTTACTGTAGTAACGTGTATCAGTATTATCTGTAGTAACGAGTATCAGTATTATCTATAGTAATGTGTATCTTTATTTATTGTAGTGTGTATCAGTATTATCTGTAGTAAGGAGTGTCTTCATTTACTGTAGTAATGTGTAGTGTATCAGTTTTGTCTGTAGTAACGTGTATCTTTATTTACTGTAGTAACATTTATCTGTATTATCTGTAGTAACTAGTATCAGTATTATCTATAGTAACGTATATCTTTATTTACTGTAGTAACATTTATCGGTATTATCTGTAGTAACTAGTATCAGTATTATCTATAGTAAAGTATATATTTACTGTAGTAACATGTATCAGTATTGTCTAGTAACATGTATCTTTATTTACTGTAGTAAGGAGTATCAGTATTATCTATAGTAACGTGTATATTTACTATAGTAACATCAGTATTATCTGTAGTAAGGAGTATCAGTGTTATCTATAGTAACGTGTATCTTTATTTACTGTAGTAATGTGTATCAGTATTATCTGTATTTAGGAATGTCTTTATTTACTGTAGTATCAGTATTTCCTGTAGTAACGCCGTTGGGAGGCGCGTCTATAGCAACCGATTTGCAGACACGAGCACAAAGCGATGCATCTGTACTTTTGTTAGCTGTAGCACCGGTTATTCTGGACCTGTGTACACTAATGTACTAAGGAGTTATTAAACTGAAGTGTTTGCTTGCAGATTTTTGTCATGCTTCAAATCCCAATGTCAGAATATGAGCGCAAACATCTGTCGACACTTTCGAGACTTTCTGACGACGGTAAGTGACATTCTAACTAATCAGAACTACTGGATTAACCATAACTAATGTCTGAGATACAAACACACGTCTGCATCGAGCATGCCAGTCATATTTCTCGCGTCTGTCTGTTTCATTCCCCACAGATATCTATCATATTTGGTCGCTCGTGTCGTGTTTTATTAAGCAACAGATGTTCATGCGAAAGGTGCGAATGTGCATGCTTAGGCTCTTCTGTTCCTCATCTATTATGCTCGTTGTTTTTCTGTTTGTAAACGTGAATAATAGCGTGTTCATTCGGTTGTGGTGTGTTTTAGGGGGTTTATATCTTCGGTTTAGGGACTTTCACGTTCTGCCAGCAGAAACTCAACTTCGGGAACAAACATATTCTCATACAGAGACCTGTTTTCATCCTGGCAGAGAAACTCTCTCATTATTATGGATTTAAACAGATCAAACCACAGGCTACAGGTCAGAACAATCATTTTTGTTAATTTATGTACATTTACACAGAAGATGGACATTGTTGGCTGAATTAGATTTTCATGATCCACACCTGATCTAAAGGTTTCTCAGCTGTGTCACAGATGTCATGAAAGCTACTGTTGATCAGACTCTGGTGTCTCCTCAGACGTGCCGGTGGGGCCGCTCAACTTCTCGGCCCTGAGCGCCGAGGGCCCGTTCCAGCGAGACGCAGTGGAGAGATGCGTGCGAGAAACCCTTCACCTGCTGCTCCGCGCCGCAGCCACTCGACCGTCTGTCTCGCACGCTTTCCCTGGGATCGGAGTCCTGACTTTCCGACAAAGCCGAGTCAAGATGCTGTTCTGCCGTGACTTCATCTCAGCCTTAGACGGCACTGGGAAACTTTCCTCAGCTTCAGCCAGCGTCAGTCACAGCGAGCGAGACTTCAGTGTGTTTGAACCTGCTGGAATCTGTTTAATTAGACTCTGTTGATTTGCAGAGACCGGAGTCGAGGAACTCTAGAGAATCTGAGCGACGCTGCAATGTGCCGCGACCTGCGACCTTCAGCGGCGCCACGCTTCCCAGAATATCAGCAGGAGAAGCTCTGAGAAAACAGCTGCAGACTGATGAAGATGATGATGATGGTGGATGGGGTTTGTCATGAGGAGATCTGGGCTCACGCTGACAGTTTGAGGAAATATGGTAGCTCTGTACTGTTCTGTGTTAGACTCACTCTCATCTCATTATATCTGCAACAGAGAAGCGTCAGCCAGCGGACAGAGCGACTGCGACTGACCTCACAGACGGGATGGAGGACAAACGTCCAGCAAATGCTGACAGGTAGATTCCAGCAGAAGATGATGAAGAATCAGCTGGCCCAGCATGAATTATAAATATTGTCATCATAACCACTGAATCAAAAACATACATTTAAATTTAAATACATTCCTTATCATCACAGAAATAGTTCAGTCTTGGTTAAAAATCCTACTGGGTAGGAAACCAGTTAAAAAAAATGTCCTCATGAGGTGATTTGTGTTGCTTAACAGCATCTGATGACAGAAAGGTGCTCAGATTATCACATGACCCTCTCAAAGACGCTCAGAACAGAGGCGTTGTGTTACGGTGAACTCTGTGTGTGTCATCAGACCATTGAAACACTCGAGCCCTGCAGGAGAAAGTTGTTTAGTTGTGACGTAAGACCGGTTTGTGTGACTGAAACGTGAGCTTTACCCAGCAGTGAATGCAGTCTGTCAGCACGGCTCATCTCGCTTTAAACTTGCATCACCGCCTGTGACTGAACACACTGAGTTTCAGATTTGGGTTTAAAAAATAATGTTTCCTTTATTTGGCCTGGCGGTCTTATGGTAAAATTCTTATGATAATATAGTAATCTTCTATCATTAATAATCTGTTAACAGTGTTGGGGGTAACGCATTACAAGTAACGCGAGTTACATAATCAGATTACTTTTTTCAAGTAACTACTAAAGTAACGCATTACTTTTTAATTTAGAAGAAAATATCTGAGTTACTTTTTCAAAAAAGTAACGCCAGTTACTTTGTTTTCCCATGTATTGACTGACAGCTCCCCTGTCCCCGTGTTGGGAGAAATCAGAAGTGCAGAGGCGTTGTGTGCGCTGTGTGAACGTGATGCTACTGTAGTTCTAGACTAAATGTGAATGTGCATTAATTCATCCCACTCACAAAAAAAAAACAGATTTAGTATTAATCAAAATGAATTAAAACAGTGAACTGCAAACTCAGTATTCATTACACTTTTTGGTGTGAAAGGGCTTTTATATTTGCTATAAATAGAACTTCTTATATTCAAAACAATCAAGCCAAAAAAGTAACGCAAAAGTAATGTAACGCATTGAACTAACTAACTAAGTAACGTCATTAGTTACTTTTTTAGGGAGTAATGCAACATTGTAATACTTTACTTTTAAAAGTAACTTTCCCCAACACTGGTTACTGAGTCACTGTAACTGCGTTCTGGACTTATTTAATTGTATCAGCCAGCAGACATTTACACATTTACATTTAGTCATTTAGCAGACGCTTTTATCCAAAGCGACTTACAAAAGACAGACTCAGTGGCTCTGTGTCGGCCGCTCTGCTAACAGTTTCTGTGTGTAACTGTTTCTAAATGAAGAATAGATGAGTGTTAGATTAGCAGGACAAATCTGAGACTTTCTGTTTGTCATGAACACAGAGGCGTCTCTCTCAGCATCGCGACAGTAAAGAGCAGCGCTGCAGATGCGAGTCTGGACCGAGCGTGCCGTGACCACAGACGGGCCGGACAGGTGAGCCTTCATCACGTCTGTGCTCTCTCTTCCAGCTCGTGATATCAGCTCAGGCTTGTTGATGTGCGTCGCAGGAGCTGTGTTACGTCTGCATGCAGCGAGCGCAGAGAACCCTTCCTTTATACCAGTCTGATGAGAGCAGAGCTGAGCGCGAGCAAGAACGAGTGTTAATGCTTCAAGAACATCAGAAAGACCTAAAGTATTTCCAGAGAGAAGAGGTGCCCGAGCACACTCATTTACTGAACGCCTAATTTCAATAGGAATATCACATTAAATTCATTGCTGTTAATAGCGTTCACCGTCTGTTTGACTGTACGTTTCTGGCATATGGACATCAACTTAACAGACACCACACTGCAAAAAAGGCTTATCTTAGTATTTTTGTTTTAAGAATATTTTACCCCACTGGCAGATCATTTTATTTATTTTAAGCAAAATGCACTTCATTTAGTTTCTTTCCCCTGGAAACAAGACTAAATAAATATCTTGCGTCATTTTGCTTATCTAGTAAATGCATCTTAATTTAAGTATTTTTAGATATTTTGACTAGAAACAAGACAAAAATACTAAGTTAGATAAGCCTTTTTTGCAGTGCACTGATGAGCTACTACTAAATATAATATAGAAACTTAAATTTTCTGTAAAGCTGCTTTGCAATGATTTGTATCGTGAAAAGCACTATACAAATACACTTGAACTGAATTGAATTAAACTACTATAAAACTGTCTTGGACCGTTCCATCACTGACAGATGGACAGACAGAAGAAGCGGGAGGACAGTCAGAAGCTGGCTGCGTTTAATCTGGCCGCTGCAGAAGCTCAGAGACGCAGGAAAGCGCAGGCATACAGCCAATCAGACGTGAGTCTCAACGCCGTTCAGGCTTCAGCTGGATCTGTTTAATTGTTTTTCTGGTCATTTGACGCATGGCCTTTTAGGGCTCGTACATCTTCGTGGGTCGAGCCTGCAGCGCAGACCATCTGCCGCAGCAGAGATGCTACATGCAGGAGTCAGCCAGACGCAGCCAGATGCAGACGGAGCTGATGCAGACGGAGCTGATGCAGGAGGCAGACAGACGCAGACAGACGCAGACGGACAGACTGCATCTGCTGCAGCTCTCTGAAGAGTGAGCATCTCATCGCAGCGCTGTGTGAACGTGTTTAAGATGATGGTGTGATTGTTTCTGCTTGTTTTGTGATGTTTGCATCAGGATTGCATTAGAAAAATCTCAGCAGCTTCATGAGAAACACGAGACGGCCAAGAAGTACCGAAAGGCACTTGAAGCACAAGTGAGTGACTTTCGTTCGTTTCCCGTTTGGGATCAGTTGGGTCAATTACATTTTACATTTACATTTAGTCATTTTGCAGACGCTTTTATCCAAAGCGACTTACAATTGGGGAATACATAAAGTGATTCTTCTTAAAGAGGCAAACAGAGACAGGAAGTGCTCGCAATACCAAGTTTCAGGTATTGTTTAAATCAGTACAAGCTAGAAAGGGAAGGAATAAATAAAGAGAAAGACAACATTTTTATTTTTATTTAGGATGAAGTCAAGTAGCGTCGAAAGAGATGAGTTCTCAGCTGTCGCTTGAAAATTGTCAGGGATTCAGCATTCCGTATAGCGGTGGGAACATCATTCCACCAGCCAGGAACGTGATTTTGAGCCTTGAGAAAGGACAAGGGCCTGGACAAGAAGTTGTGCAGCATGCTCCGTTAGAAAGGGCCTGATCTTTCTGATGTTGTGGAATGCAAACCTGCAAGACCAAGCAGTCTTTGCAATGTGGTCTTTGAAGGTCAATTGGTCATCAAAGATTACACAAAGATTTCTGACCGACGTTGATGGGGTAATTGTAGAAGAACCTAGCTGGATGGTGAAATCATGCTGTAGAGTTAGAGTGGCAGGGAAGACAAGAAGCTCAGTCTTTGCCAGGTTGAGCTGTAGGTGATGTTCTTTCATCCGTGCCGAGATGTCCGCCAGGCAGCCTGAGATCCGTGTAGCTACTGTTGGATCATCTGGTTGAAATGAGAGATAGAGCTGTGTGTCATCAGCATAGCAATGGTAGAAGAAGCCATGTGTCTGTATGATGGGACACAGTGATGTAGTGTATATGGAGAAGAGGAGCGGTCCTAGAACTGATCCCTGAGGAACCCCAGTGACCAGTTGATGAGCTTTGGATACACAATTATGGGTCTTTATCTCATAAATGAAGCAGCGCTGCATGTTTGGCACAAGATTTATGTCATAAATCTATAGACATGCGGATGATTCTTAATGCTCTGATTTAGGATATCTCAAGCTTTTTTCCACACAGTTTTGAATTTGATATTTATTTGTGTATTGAATTATCTCACTCTTAAGTTGTTTCAAAGCAGCTTTACAGAAAATTGTGCCTTAATGTGTTAAAGCACCTGGTGAGAAAAAAAAGCCGTAAGATATTTAGATCAGACCTCCTCGTCCTCCTCTGGATCAGTGAACTGATGCTAAATATGATGTACTTACACAGTCTGTGTTATACCAGTCGTGATTGAGCTTTCAGTGTGTTTAACTGTATGGATAATATCAGCAAATCAGATCAGTGACGTTCTCTCTGGATCATAAACACACAGCAGCAGTGATCAGGACTGATTCGGCCTTTCATATGTTGTTCTGAGTGTGGAAGCACGTTGTTAAGTGCATTAAGGCTCACTGTCCTTAATATGGCTTTAATATGCATTTCTGTAGCTCAGACAGTAAGATCCCAGGGTTTGAGACCATGAACTGATAAAACGCGACAGCTTTGTTTCTATCAAAAACTTCCAGAGTGTTTCATTCTCTTGAAATCATTGTCATAAACAGTAATATATCAGTAATATATAATGTTTTTCTGTCTGTTTGCGTTTAGACGGATCGCCGCTGTTCAGAAATCTCTCCGCGTTTCGACGCGCGGCCCATGTTTGGACTGATGGACTCCAGTCCGGCGGCTTTAGCGGAGCAGAGACGGAGAGCGCAGAACATCTCTGAAGAGCTGATGAATACAGCCAACCAGAGGAGGAGAGAAACGCTGGAGAAACGCTTGAACGAGCAGAAGAGAGAAAGAGAAATGATGCAGAGAGACCTCAAAGAGTGAGTAACAAAACCAGCAAACAAGCATTAATCCTAAAGAGAAGAATGAGTTCTTGTTGTCTGGGCCTGATGTGCATGTGTCAGATCACAGTCGGATGGTTTGAGTGGAATGAATAATGTCTCTTTCGCAGAATGTTAGACGAGCGAATCCGTCGTTACGAGAAGCTGTGTCTCCTGCGGGCCGCGTGCGAGGAGAACTGGCACCGCAGCGCTGACCTCAAACACCAGCGAGACCGAGAGGGACTCAACAGCAGGAGGTACAGGAACAAACTGATGATTAGTTAAATGTATAGATGGAATAACGAGAGAAAAACAGAGAGGTCATGATGAGCGATCGCAGGACGTCAGAGCCAGAGTTTCTGTAATCCTGATGATGTTTCTGCTGTCTCCTTCAGGTTCGGTGGTCAAACTCTGACAGAACAACTGGGAAAATATGAGCGATGTAGTCAATGCAAACGCAGCACCGCCAACCGCGGCGAGAGCAACGTCTTCAGAGACACGAGTTATGTGACTGGAGCTCGACTGATGCTGTAGACCTCGGATTTCAACCCAGATAATAAAGATGAGCAAAATAAGTGTATGCTTCCTCATCCACATTTACAGCAAACTGAGAGCATCTGCTGTGTTCATTTGGCATCGTTTACACAGAGATGAATCACATTGTGTTTATTCTTCAGCACTGATCTCATCACAGCTGCATTTCAACATCAGCGAAGATGAAGAATGTGACGCGAATGTGCAGATGCAGATTTTGTTCTTATTTGATATGTTTTGAGCAGAACTTTAAATGCGCCTTCAGCCGTAGAACATGATATTGAGATATTTTGATATTCATAGATCCACAAACGCTTTGTTCTCTGTTTGCAGAATTTTCTCAGAAAATTAATTCTTTGGAAAGAGATGAAAGTTTTCTGCATGTGATTCATCAGTATAAAAGACGTGGTGGAGAATGTGCCATGATGCTCCATTAGTTCATATTTAACAACATATAATGTTCTTGCATCATGACCAGTGCACACCTTAGATGCGATTCAGTGTTTAACGTTGATGCTGTGAGCTTTCATATGCACCAATGTCTATTTAGACTCTGAAGAATGTTTGCATGTGATCAAATGCTTTAAATTATTAAAGTTTCTTATTTTACACGCAGAATGTGTCTGTTAGGAGCCGTCAGTGCAGCAAATGCAGAAATGGACACCAGGTGGGGCTTCAATGTCAAAAACACAACTGACTTCATTCAGCTTCCACAGCCAAAACCACATCAGAGCGACAAACTCCGACAGCGATCGAGAGTGCTTTACACACAGAGCAGAAGACACTGAGATTGAGAGTATTTTGCAATCATGGCCTCACATTTACTGTACATCTGTGCTAAAAGTGAATGAAGCCCAAAGGAGCAAAGTTAAATTCACGCATAATACACAGTCAAGCAAACGTACAAAAACAAATAGTCTTCACTTCACTGAGTGTATGTTCATAACGCTCTGCTGAGAGCAAATGATGGAAATACAGAGTGAATATGAGAGCGTGTGGACAGCTATTCCATTTTCCCAAGACACCAGATCAAATTGATATTCCACATTTATTGAGCAACACATCAGCCAGAGTCAGTTCCTGATTCCAGATGTTCAAAACACACTGAAGAAGCCAGCAAACCAACAAACCACAGAACCGCTTCTGCACTAAACATATAGCACTCAAACAATCCCTCGTGAATTATTTTCTCTTGATATTTTGTATTTGGTCTAGTGTTGCTTTAAATCTAACACTGCATCTTCAGGGTGTTTTTGACAGACAGTGAAGCAGGACAGACGCAGAGAGACGTGACAACCTCATCATACTGTTATCTCAGTCCAAAAACACAGAAGAGAGACGAGATGCGTCCGCAGACGTACAGCTGCTAATGCGACATCCGGCTCTCGTGAGCAGGATAGAGTCCAGCCTACAAGACAATAAAAGTCATCTCAAAGAGGTCAGAGGTCACGGCACACATTCTGTTCACATGTGATTTTATGAACCACAGGGGACAGAAGTGACTCATGAAGCTCAGTGAGGCTGAGGAGAAACACACACACACACACAGGTTTGAGTCATCAGTAAACAAACACATTTTCCAAACCACACGGACTTGAGTATAACACACACACACACACACACACGCACTCACTCTCACACACACACACACACACTCACACATGTCTGGTTTGCTATCCTTGTAGAGACTCTCCATAGGCGTAATGCTTTTTATACTGTACAGACCGTATTTTCTATTGCCCTACACCTAAACCTACCCCTTACAGGAAACTTTCTACATTTTTAGATTTTCAAAAAACTTCATTCTGTGTGATTTATTAGCTTGTTTACCCGTGGGGACCTCAATTTAGGTCCCCACCATGACACGAGTCCCCATGAGTGTGTGTATTCAGGTTTAAGTCCCCACCACTCTCGCACACACACAACACAAATCACACAGACACACAGACACTCACTCACTCACTCACACACACACACACAGGTTTGAGTCATCAGCAAACAAACACATTTTCCAAACCACACGGACTCACCCACACACACACAGACACTCAGTCACTCACACACACACACACAGACACAGACACACACACACAGACACAGACACACACACACAGGTTT
>NW_015551066.1:137747-160535 GCF_001515605.1 Sinocyclocheilus anshuiensis | reverse complement strand
ACACGGACTCTCTCACACACACACACACACACACACACACACGTTTACTTAGCTATCTAAATGGGGACATTACATAGGCGTAATGGTTTTTATACTGTACAAACCGTATATTCTATCACCCTACACCAAACTAAACCTACCCCTTACAGAAAACTTTCTGCATTTTTACCATTTTTAAAAAACTTTGTTTACTTTATTTTTAAACCAGTTTAAGAAATGAGGACGTCCCCAAAGGGAGGTTTTTGGAGATTTTGTCAGGTTTAGCTCACTTTTGGGTACAAATTTTTCCCAAAATATGGTTAAGTAGGTACACACACACACACACACACAGACACACACACACAGGTTTGAGTCATCAGTAAACAAACACATTTTCCAAACCACATGGACTTGAGTATAACACACTCACACACACACAGAGAGAGATTGCGCTGTGCACACAGAAACATTCAGGAGCACAGAAACTTGTTTTCAGTGCTGCCCCGCGACTTTTATTAATAAAATAAAATTCACACACAAAACACTCTTTCTCTCTCTCAATCGGTTGATCAATCAATCAATAAATAATTCATTCAAATAAATGTCATAATGCATTAATTCAAATAAATGTGACCCGCACTATTTCATCTCTGTGTCTGACCTGAAGTGGGCAGAATGCTAGCGCTAACGAGTCATAACTGACGAAAATAACCGTCATGTTTACGGTCAAATATTGCACTGCAAACATCAACAGCTTTAGCTTGTCAGTGCTGGCAAATGACTATGGTATAAGCGGGATAATGCACGGCTAGCTATGCATTAAACAATATTAATGCACTCTGTGTCGGGTGGTCCTTTGCCTCCAGATCGTGCATTAAAACCCTTTGATCACAGCTAACCGTGCATTATCCCTTATTTATTTTACTCCTAACCTGAACCCTCACTGAAACGTCTTTGCACTTTTGGACATTGAACACGTGTCTTCAGTGTTGAGCGCTGCTTGTTCCTGAGAGTTTCTGCTTTTCCTGATACACCCAGAATCAGCGATCACAAGCCTGTCTGGTGTCTGCAGAGACCCAAAGCCCTTCTGATCTCGATCTGGCATCACTTCTTCATGCGAGTGGGTGTTTCTGCGAATAACATCACACACACAATCATTCCGCGGGGAAAGGTCCTGGCATGTTTGCTTCTTATTGATGGATTCCAGCATGTTTCAAAACTATTGGGTGCATTTCAGTGATGCCGAGGAGCAGCTCCAGCTGCAATGATTCCTTTATCAACTATTTCATTTCCATCACGCGGAAAATCAGATTCGGCATTTTCAGTTTTAGCTGTCTGATGGTTTATGACGATCATGAACAGTCAGCAATAACCAACTATAAAACAACTCATCTCATATGACTTGTGCTATAAATTCACAATCTAGGAGAAAGTGGTGTGGTGTTTTACTGGCAGCTGTTAGCGGTGAGTTCATGCTAACGAGTCACACTAATCACTAGCAGAACGTTTCCACATCAACAGCTCACGGGTGCGTCCAGGTCATTCGAGTCTGGACTGACTCACTCCATTCACGCTAATGAATCTCTAGCTGTAAGGCATCAGTATAAAACATGTAGTGCAGAGGACAAATAAAGAAATATATTCATACGACTCAGAAATGAGCAGGCTTTACAGTTTGCATGTCAAAGGATTCAGGAGCAAGAACACATTAACAGCTTTAACTCTGATGAATCATAAAGGTGCCTTTTCATGCTGAAATCAAACACTGACAAACAGAGCCGTTCCCTACAAACACGCCACACCAGACAGACTTCAGTCAACAATACAGACCAGTTCTGCCGCCTGAGCTCCAGTGCTGGGAAGGTTACTTTGGAAATGTAACAGGTTACAGATTACATGTTACCCTATTTAAAATGTAATGAGTAGTGTAACTATTTCAATTACTTTATTAATGTAAGTAATTACATGTGATTACTTTTTGATTTCTAAAGTTCAAATAGATGTTTTCAGCTGTTAATCATTTTGAACATGTAAAGCAAGCAAGGTTAAACTTACAGTAGAACTCAACACTGATTACTGTCAAAATCCTTGATCCCTTGAATTTAGGTTAATTTTAAAGCACAGCCACCAAAAAAATCTGACTTTAGCACTTCTTTTTACTTAGAGATCATTCTGAGGATAAATACAGATTTAAAACCATAACAAGAAATAGTTTAATAGCAATGATACTGTTTTTGAAATCAAATCTTTGTATAGCTATGACAGAAAACACTGGCATCTAACAGTGGCTTGGAAAAAAGAGTTAATCTCTTAAAAAAAATAAAGCATATACATAAACCCAAATAAGTCAAGTCAAGTCAAGTGCAAACAAAAATATAACGTAGAAATAGGCAGAAAACGAAATATTCGTTTTTCCTATAAGGCCCCATTAAGGGCCTTATAGGAAATATAATATCCTATAAGGTTATAGATTGGACAGCACAAGTACTTCTATCATTTAAGCGGGTAGAACACAAGTCATCATGGCAGTTATTTGAGATTTGACACTAGTCATATGGTAAGTCAAATCTCAAATAACTGAGGAATAGGAAATAAAACGGTTATAGAATAGTCAGTTTTTATTGACTTGAGCATGTTAACGCTGGTGTTTGGAAGCCGGTTTAACAGTTTTCAGTGCTGGACACAATCGTCTTCACGTGTTTTCTGGACATTTAAGAGCATCAGTAGAAGACATGAAGAAACTAACTCAAGAACAAAGCTGGCAGTAAATGCATGAGAACAGCTCAGAACCAAGAGCGTCTCATTCATGGCACAGAGCTGCTCATATCAAACATTCAGGTGGATCTGATCCAGTGTAAACATACAGTAATAAACACATTCAGCAGAACTGTCAGGAGACGGTGAGAGCTGCACAGAAACACACGCTCGAGCGGCTAGATTCTTTCTGTAGTTCAGATGAAGAACATGTACATGAGCACGTAAAACACACTCCTTCCAGTTTCCAAGAAATAATTCAGCCTGTTTGACTGAAGTGAAATCCTACTTTATGAACTCTTGGCAAACGTTCATCCATAAATCAGATCTCCTGAGAGTTATGGCTCATGAAACTAATAGTAATTTTAATAAAGTAATATACAGTATGGTATTACGGTCTGTTGAGAATCTCAGCCGTAGTGAGTCAGCTCTAATATCATCACCTCATTTGAGAAGCTAACACAGATTTCACAGATTATTTTTAATTTTCTCACCATTCATCGCTCTGTATTTGAAGAGGAAGAAGCAAAAGCTTATGGACTGTTATGAGAAACACGTGTATTTGAGATGGAAACACAAACGCTTCCATATTCAGCTCGCAAACAATCAGAGGAAGAAACCGTTCACACACGATCTGCTGAACACACATATGATGAGAGAGTGCAAAATAATGAGAAAAACAACATTCCAGGCCCTCACACACTGAATCCGAATGTGTGCAACTGTACAAACTGAATATTTGATGAGGAAGGCATTGAGTGACTTTATGATTGATAAACGCACGCTCTGATTCACACGGCCAGAACTCAGCTACACTCGCTCTCTCTCTCTTTGCAAATTTAAAGTGGGAAAGTTACCTTAACCTGGGCTTTATAAAGACGTTAGAGTTCAGCGTAACGTGAGAAGCTCGCATGAGTACAAACGGCTGGAAAACCCCGGCAGAACAGGAAGTCACGTGACAGGAAGCGGCATAAAGCACTGGACGCTCCGCTCACAGCAGATCCTGTTACTGCCCTCTGTCACGGTCACTTCCGCTTCTGTGCAGCGGTCAGACGCACACACTCCTGCTAAACTAACACAAACACAAACACACTGACACCAGGACAGAAGCATCAGAGGAAAATCTCCAGAGCTGCATTTCATCTTTTACACAGTGAAGATTGCAATTCTACACACGCAGTGAATCTCCTAAGCGATCATATTGTGTGTGTGTGTGTGTGTGTGTGTGTGCGTTGTGTGTGTGAGAGTGTGTGTGTGAGAGTGTGTGTGAGAAGTGTGTGTGTGTGAGAGTGTGTGTGTGTGTGTGTTGAATGCAGGACGTGCACAAAATAACTAAACTTCATGGACACATGAAATGAGTCAATCAATCTCTTCTCAAAAAACATGAAATATCTGCTCAATCAATCAATCATTCGATCGATCAGTGGATCAGTGGATGATCTGTGTGCGTTAGCGCTGCTGGAATCTCAGGAAGGGAACAGTATTTCTCTGACTCCCGTCCACACCCAACATTCCCTTCGACGGGAACACAGGAACGCTGTGTGCTTCCAAACTAACCCAGAGCAGGGAAGCGCTGCGGATTCACCGAGCTGAGTGTGCATCTGACCTCAAATAATTCCTCAGAGAAACATGAATAACAGGAGGTGAATGTGTTTTATTTGCAGTGACGTCAGAGATGAAGGAATCTGTGCAGGACGTCTCTCTGTAAACTCACTTGTGTCTTTATTTAATTCAGTGACAGTCCACAGTCTGATATGCTCATACATGAACATTAAACGTGCATTACTAAAGTAAAACAGTGATTACAAGCATTAATTCCACATTTTCACAAATGGAGCCCTTAAAATGATAAATCGCTCGCATTACGCATCCGGCTAGCTTCATTGTGTTCATGCAAACATCTCAGTTTTTTTCTGCAGATTTTGATCCGTTTTAATGACGTTTGTCTGAAGTATTCTGGTTCTGATCCTGTATGATGTAAGAATGTAGTGTAAAAGAGAGTCAGGTCACTAAATATCATCAGCATTATAATCAGGGATCATGAGAAAGCTGAACGTCAGAAACACTGTCTGTTCAAACCACAACGCTCCAGGCTTATTGCTGAACAGTGTTCTTCATGCTGACGCTCGATCAGTGAGTGTTTGTGCTTCATGAATCATCACCGCTCCCAGCAGCCTCTGCAGCACCGGCTCACACTCGCTTCTCTTTCAGCTAAACTCAGTCACGTTTCTCAGGCGCTGCATCTGTGCTCTCGTCAAGCGTCTGACAATCCAGTTCAAACAACATGAGCATTTTGTCAAATGGTGCTCAAAATTGGCACTTTGCATTCACTTGAAACAGAAACACAGAGCTTCATCGAGCAGTAATAAGACCAACTATGATGTGCGCTTTGATCTAATTATGTGAGATTTGATTTCATGTCCTCAAGACCAGCGAGGAAAACAGTCCCTTCATGCTGTCGTCCATCAGAGGATCCAAACACCACAGCAGTAAGAGAAAACACATTCTGACTTTTCCTGAGGAACATGCGATTGCTGTTTGTAACAGCACAACAACGGTGCTAAAGCCTTCTTGATGTATTCATCATTTGTAAGTCACTTTGGAGAAAAGCTCGAGTATGTAGATGTGTTCAGTGTGTGTCTGGGGTTTCAGCAGTTTCTGATCCAGCAGAATCACACACTCACACACACACACACTCAAACACACACACACACTCTCAGTGCTAGAGGTTTCAGCACAACACTAGCAGCACGAGTACTAGTGATTAGTACTTAAAACCTCTAATTCATCATAACATGCTAATAAACCGTGCATCCACTTACAGCTGAAAAACAAACAAAAAAACATTAGCAACTATAAGCCTTGCATGAGGAACACAAAAATTATTTTTTTCTGGATATTATATCTGGAACTTGAAATAAAGACCTAAATCAGAATTCTGGATGTGACACTGTTGGACAAACCAGAAAAACCTCAGGAGTGATGTAATAAACTTGCTTTACTGCTTTCATCAAGAACTTCAAAAGCTCTGCGAGTCTCCACTAGTTTAACAATCGCTGTACAGCAGGGCATCACATCACAAACACACACTAAAGTCACAAATCCTAGGTGCCAAACTGCTTTAGAAAATCCCAAACCCTCAACAAGCCTCTCAAGTCATCAGAGACTTACTCATCGACCTTGAAATGCCCCTTGAGGAGTTTAACTCGACCAAACCTGTTTGTTGAAAAAAAATGTAAAAAAAGAAATCGAGGCATTTGTTACTAACAAAGCAAACAAGTTCTCAATCTGTAAGCATGATGCTTTTGGGAAACGCAGCCCTGGACTGTTACGACTGTTAATTACAAATATCAAGTGCAGATGAAAAATCGAATATTGGATAAGAAATGTGAAAGAGTAGATGGGCATGTTCTGCTGCTGATGCATCATGATGATGATGATGATGATGGCAGTGTTTGACTCTGTTCGTGCAGGAGACGCTGTGGAGCCGCTGTTGGCAGAAACACAAATCCCTGTGGCATTTGCTTGGAGAACATCTGACTCCAGCACAATCACAATCTCACCAGCTTTCTATCAGAGAGAATCCGTGGAGCTGCCAGATGTTGGCACATACTTCTGAACAGAGGAAGTGTTTTCGAAGAAAATCTGCCAAAATGCATGAAAAATTAGGCTTTAAATAAACAGCAGTACTGCTTTGCAAAAGCATATTGTAAAACTAATAGGCATAATTCACCCAAATTGAACATTTTCTCATCCTTTTCTCTCTCTTATGTTATTTCAAACCTGCATGGCTTGCTTTCTATCTGTAGAACACAAAAGGAGAGTTTTTCTCTCAAATGTTTCTTTATGGTCACAGCAAGCATCTTCTGCAAGTGAAAATGTGGTAGTGTCACTAATTAAAGCTTTTAAACTCCAAACCGAGACGATTAGCATAAAAAGATGACAGATGCTGTTCTGCAGTGACCCGGGGCCAGTGTCTCTGCGATCAATACGAATTCCAGGAGCGTCACAGAATGTTGTGGACGGGACTCAGCAGACATGAAGTCTTGAATGAGACAGACGGCTCTTTCATCGCCCACCGCTGCGGTTAATGTCACTGTCCTCAGCAGCGGAGCATGTGATCGCACTGTGCTTATAGACACAGTCTGGAGTGTGCAAAGATCAACAGTAGTAGTCTACATTATTGCACGTTTAGCTCAGCGAGTGCTGTCCAGTTATCATCTTATTTTGCATGATTTTATTCTGTTACTTACTGTTCACTCATCGCACTAGACATGGAAGGTCAAGTCAGGTGCATTGCATTATGGGATACAGTCTCCCACACATTGTGCATGCAGACGGAACAGAGAAACAAACCAAAAATAAAAAAAAGAACAATTTTGGTAACATTTTATTTTGATGGGCATTCTTGACAATAAGTAACTTTGTACCTACATGTCAACTAACTCTCATTAGAGTATCAGTAGACTGTCTGCTTAAAGGGGTCATATGATGTTGCTAAAAAGAACATTATTTTGTGTATTTGGTGTAATGAAATGTGTTTACATGGTTTAAGGTTAAAAACACCTTATTTTCCACATACTGTACATTATTGTTTCTCCTCTATGCCCCGCCTTTCTGAAACGCGTCGATTTTTACAAAGCTCATCGGTCTGAAAAGCGAGGTGTGCTGTGATTGGCCAGCTATCCAGTGCGTTGTGATTGTCCGAATACCTCAAGCGTGTGACGGAAATGTTACGCCCCTCACCATACTGTGATGATGCCCTGTCCGGCCGGAGCGACGACACAAAAACCTGAAAACCCATTATAAACGAGGCATTTGTTGCATCCAGTGGGGACATACTTTACAGATCTTCTTTATGCACCAAGAGCTTGTAACACCCCAAAGAGAAAGGAAAAATTGAAATTGCATCATATGACCCCTTTAATATCTGCTAACTCTTTATTGTGCTGGTCTACAAAGACATTCTATTGACTATGTATGTAACTTTGCAAGTACGTCATTGTCAACTTATTCTAGCCCTAACCCTACTCACACTCTAATGAGAGTTAGTTAGTAGACATGTTAAGAGCATGTTATTACAGTCAACAGAATGTGTTAAAGAGACCATCAAAATAAAGTGAAACCACACTTTTTACATGTGACTTTGTCATAATAAAGAGTGTGACTATAAACATAAAGAATTAGGCAAATGTGCTCTGTTAACCCCTAAACTGTGTGAACATCCCGTGGAAATAAAGCAGAGATTTATTAAACATCCACAGAGAGGGCTATTCTTACTCATTCCAGGAGTATCTGATGCTCACTACATGCATACCAACTAAAACAGGCATAAAACTGCAACCATGAGCTACCGGACCGAGGCTTTTCACGCGGTCTGAAGAGGCTTTTATACAGATCTAAATGTAGCCTGCATATTTTTCTGTAAATATAAATAAGACGTTTTTTCAAAGGTTTATGTGGATTGACATTTAACGCACGTCATCTACTTATAAGTATTTACTTAAGCATCGTCAAAGTAAGAAATGAAACATTATTATCGCAAACGCTTTATAGGCGAATTATTCTAATAGACCAGAACACAAACACGGCGATCAGACGACGCGTTTATCTCAGGTCACGTGATGAGATGAATCGCCGCGCGACGCGCCCACGCACGCACGGAGACCCGATCAGAGCAACACTGGCGATGAGATGAAGCGAGCTCACACGAGAAGAGAAAGCTGTGTTGTTCTGGAGCCGCTGCTCGTCTGGATCCATGTCCTGAAACACTGATCTGCTCGGAGTTTTACTGGAGGTTAATATCGGACGCACCTGCGCGCGCGAACAGGTGAGACTCGCTTCAGCTTTCTCTGGACTGAAGACTCAATACCTGTAGAGCTCAACATCTGCAAACTCATTATGAACAGCGATTCATATGATCTGAGATCCTAAACTGTTCTGATTCTGCATTACAGAATAAAATCACTTCTGTTTTGTAACCATGGTAATTTCACTTCTGTAACACAGCTGCACTGTTTGTGAAGTCAGTAAACTGTTTTCACTGCTGTCATGGAAGCGGGTATTTTCTCACAGTCATCCTTCAGAAATATTTCCATGCATTGTGTCCCTGGTGAATTAGGAAAAATCCCGAATCCCTGACCTCTGTAACTCACTGCAGTGGAAGCAGATTAATAATGTTTAAAAAGTCTTTACATGAATCGTCTGTTAGCCGGATCATGTAAGAGTTTTGGACTCTGACCTTTGGCACAGAATATTTTATTTTACAGCTGCAGCTGTTGACTTCTGTAACAGAGATCTGAAACGTATTAATTGTGCAGAATATCATGTACACATAGAATACATCTACTAAATGTGCTGAGCTGACAATCTGATTTTGCTGAAGCCTGTAATTAAACTGCTGGTTCGTTTCGTCTGGCCAGAGGAGAACTGAGCCTGGTTTCTCCCAAGCTTTTTTCTCCATTCTGTCACCGATGGCGTTCTGGTTCCTCTGGCTTGCTTAGTTGGGGACGCTTCATTTCCAGCGATATCGTTGACTTGATTGCACAGAGACTATTTAAACTGAACTGGACGAGGACATCACTGAATTCAATGATGAACTGCCTTTAACTGAACATTGAGTGTTTACTATTGTCCTTCTGCATTATCGACACAGTTTTCCTATTTAATACTGTAAAGCTGCTTTGACACAATCTGTATTGTTAAAAGTTCTGTATAAATAAAGGTGACTTGACTGTATGAACAGTGCGACGCGACCTGTCCGGTGTGCAGATGAACTGAGTGTAATATCTGCGGTGATTTGTCTCGTCTGACAATACAATATTTATTTGTAAAGTACATTTAAAAACAACCGAAGTTGACCAAAGTGCTGCACAGAATAAAATAATTAAAAAAAAAAACAAGACTATCAAATTTAAAACAACAACTGAACCAATGATCAAGGGGTACTGAAAGCTAGAGAGAATAGATATGTCTTTAGAACAGACTTAAAGGCAGAAATAGAGGGGGCTAATCTGAAGTGGTAGACTGTTCCTGACTCAGTTTTAAGCAGTCTGCCAAACGCTAAGACGTTTCTGCTTCTGTCCAGGATTTCTGATGGCTCTGCTCGCCCTGCTGCTGCTGCTGGGCTCGGCGTCGGGCTCGGCCCCGGGGCCCCAGTGGCCCCTTCAGCGTGTGCCTGTGGTTTGGCCCCAGCAGACGGAGGAGCGGCCGGCGCCTCACTTCCTGCGGCCCGCTCAGCTGGAGCTCAGCTCTTCCTGTGGCCCCGAGTGCCACAAGCGGGCCCCTGCACCCAGCTACTGGGACCTGCGCCAGTTCCTGTCCTACGAAACGCTGCACTCCAGCGGCCAGCTGACCGAGACGGCGGTGGGCATCTACGGATTTGACGCCGAGGCCTTCTACAGGCCCCCCGCCGGCCACTCCAGACGCAGACGCCAGATCTTCGGTACAGACAGCCGCTTCAGTATCATCGGCCAGGACTTCCTCATGAACTACCCCTTCTCTACCGCCGTCAAGCTGTCCACCGGATGCTCGGGGACGCTGGTGGGGGACCGGCACGTCCTCACGGCGGCGCACTGCGTTCACGATGGAAAGAACTACGTCAAAGGAGCCCAGAGGCTGAGAGTGGGCTTCCTGAAGCCGCGGCAGAAAGAGACGTCCGGCGGAAACGGCACTGAACTGAGCAAGATGAAGTTCCAGTGGATCCGAGTCAAGCGCACACACGTGCCCAAGGGCTGGATCACTAACACTGTAATGATTATTTATGATTTATACTTTCTTTTATTGTATTATTTTTTTGTGCTTTTGTATTTTATTTGTTTTTATTAGGGCTGTCAGTCAATTAACGTTTTAAATCTAATTAATTACATGATTTGTCGATTAATTAATCTAATTAATCGCAAATTACATTACTTAAAAACTGCCAGCAGGTGGCGGTAGATGTCTCTATGAGACATCTCATATCATCTATCATTCATTCATTCGATTCGTTCAAACGGCTGATTCATTCAGAAATGAAGTAAATGGCTCACTTTATGAATGGGGCTTTGAATCATTGATTCACCCGATTCGTTCAAAACGCAGATCCATTCAGAAACTAAACACCGCTGTGTTGCTCGGAGACGCACAACAATTCTGCTGTGGCATTATAGGTAATACTTTTGTTGGCAAAACTGAGCAAAAACAGACAATATTGTGTTTAAAATATAACACAATATTAACTTCCTATTTACTGAACTGTTGTATAAAATCACATTTGCACTCGTTATATTCGAGACAATCAGCACTCGTGTGATATTGCTCGCACTGCTGGTGTGATATCGCTTATCATATGATATAAATATGAGACAAAAACTCATACAGGAGCATTTTTTTGACCCAATATCTTGAATTTTAGGGCATAACTGCAATTATGGAGTTGCCCTGCATCATATTTGTTAATAGTCAACTGTATGAACTGTAAGATGATGTACAGGTCTGGGGGCGGGGCCAGTGTGTTAACTGCATTAAAATATTCTAATCACGTTATTTTTTCATAACTAATTTAACACGTTAAACTGACAGCCCTAGTTTTTATTTGCTGATGTTTGTAGCGCTTTGGGTTTTAGAAAAGTGCATTATAGATGGTTCCAACAGAAACAACATAAACAAACGTTACTTAACTTCCGGTAGACTTCCGCAAAGAACCAATAACAACAGCAAAGTCCCTCTAGAGTAGATTATTTCTGATAACAAGCAAAACATGTTTGCTGCATAAATCAGATGGGCTTATTGAAAATGCAAATTCATTCTCTGCCAGCAGGAGGCGCTTTTGGAGCAGCAGATATAGAGGTTTCTCCAGTGAAGGCTGTACACAATGCAGCGCTGTGCTCACAAACACTGCTTTATCAGACATTAGAGGCAAGATGAAGTGAAAATGACATCAACATTTTTCTGGAGACAGTCGGTTTCCTTTAGAGATAAAGTGATATAAAAACACCCGCGCTGCATTTGATTTTGAAACGTGCAGTACTCATGTTTATTCAACGAAGTCAAATCTATTTAAAGTGGTCAGTTTTGATATTGTGGCAGGCCGACACAAATAAATCAATGTATGGGAAACATTGCATCCCACAGCACAACAACCTGAGCCCAACTTCAGTCTACTCATCACCTTAACTTTAACTGCGTTTGTAGTCAGCACCCCTTGCCAGACCGATAAACAAACACAGACCGGAAGTTAACTGAGGGCCAGGCGCATGCGCCCAATGAAACTGTCTATAAATAAAATGTGACCAAGGTCCACAAAACCAGTCATAAGGGTCCATTTTTTTTTTAATTGAGATTTATGCATCATCTAACAATATTTGGCTGAGATACAACTATTTGAAAATCTGGAATCTGAGGGTGCAAAAAAATCTAAATATTGAGAAAATCATCTTTAAAGTTGTCCAAATGAAGTTCTTAGCAATGCATATTACTAATCAAAAATTAAGTTTTTATATATTTACAGTAGGAAATTTACTAAATATCTTCATGGAACATGATCTTTACTTAATATCCTAATGATTTTTGGCATAAAAGAAAAATGGATAATTTGGACCCATACAATGTATTGTTGGCTATTGCTACAAATATACCTGTGCTACTTATGACTGCTTTTATGCTCCAGGGTCACACATGTATTATCATTTTTATTATTATTATCAAGGGCTCGGCCAACGACATCGGCATGGATTACGACTACGCCCTGCTGGAGCTCAAGAAGGCCCACAAGCGGAGGCACATGAAGCTGGGCATCAGCCCCGCGGCTAAGCAGCTCCCCGGGAAGCGTGTGCAGTTCTCCGGGTTTGATAACGACCGGCCGGGTCAGCTGGTGTACCGCTTCTGCGAGGCCGGGGACGAAACCTACGACCTGCTGTACCAGCGCTGCGATGCTCAGCCGGGTGCCAGCGGCTCTGGGGTCTACACCCGCATGTGGAACCGCAGACGCCGGCGCTGGGAGCGCAAGGTCATCGGGATCTTCTCCGGACACCAGTGGGTGGACCTCAGTGGCACGCCTCAGGAGTTCAACGTGGCGGTGCGCATCACTCCGCTGAAGTTCGCCCAGATCTGCTACTGGATCAAGGGAAACTACGTGGACTGCAGAGAAGGCTGAGTAGCAGTGGAGCGCTTTGCTTTCTCTCCGTTAGCACATAAGATACTCTATTATTTCATGCAGAAAAGTTGCACAGTCCAGAATATGCATCAATAACTAATAAAATTCTTTGTTTTTTTAACACTTGTTTAGCCTTGTGCAAAAGAGCAAAAGTATGGAGTCAAATCAATGCCACATATACTTGCAAAAGAATTGAATTATTGAAAAAGAAAATAAAGTTTTGCAAAGCAAAATTAAAGTATTGAGGAAACAATAAATGTTTTTTTTGGCAAACAAAAATAAAGAATTGCAAAAGAAAATAAAGTTTTGCAAACGAAAATGAAAGTATTGAGAAAAATGAAAAACATTTCATTTTTAAATGAAAAAAATAAAAATAATTTATTTGCAAAGCTGCTTTTATTTTGCTTTTCAGTCAAGTGTGAGTTCGCGATAGCTTTCTTTTTCCCACCCCCATGTCAAAACAATGCCAGAAAGTGAAACATGCAGAAACGTGAAGCGCAAAAGCAAAAAACTGTATTCTTTGTTTTGGTTTGCAAAACTTCGTTTTCTTTTGCAATTCTTTATTTTTGTTTGCGAAAAGCACATTTATTGTTTCCTCAATACTTTAATTTTGCTTTGCAAAACTTTATTTTATTTTGCAATACTTCAATTCTTTTGCAATTTTATGTGGCATTGATTTGACTCCATACAAAAGTATTATGTAAGGTTATCCACTGACAGCCATTCTATCATAGCACATATCGTTATAATATAGTAGATGTTTTAGGAGTGCCTGATTTTTATTTTCCGTCTGCTGCCTTTGATTTCACGGCTCAGGACAGTCGCCGGTGAAGGACTGGAGACAGAAAGGCACGGACATCAGCTTGTTCTGTTCGTAGCACTGGTGCAGTTTCTGTTTTCTCTAATGTACTGAAGTGTGAGGTGCTTGCTTGTGTGGAAATTGAGAACTACTGTACGAGATACTGCTTTTACAGGTGTGTGCTTCCCTCTAGTGGTCAGAGACTGTTCTGCAGAGGTCCACACACAAACACACTGTAAATCAAAGAGGATATCAGCTCCCGAACCGCACTTTGACGTTTATTCATTCAATGGCACTAATCATTTGGAGAATTTTAATGCCCTTTGTTATGCACAACACATTAAAAGCTTTTGCAAAAAATAAAAGCACCAGTCATGAATGAGAATTAACTGCAAGAACTGCTCAGATTAGACACATTCATGCGTGTGATCCACAAATGATTGTTTTTATAAAGTCACGACGCTTGTCGAGAACATGGCCAGCTTATATTTCACCCAAACATTGTAAGAAAATGGAGCTTATTTTTAAGGCACTTTGAAATTAAGCACCCCTAAAATTCTCATGACTGTAATAAGAAAAACAAACATACGGTCATAATATGAAGAAAATCTTTCTTGGTTTTATTTTCCTCTTGGGGTGAAATACGACCCAGACATTTCCTGGCCTTTTTCATGATGACGATCATCCACCAACAGATCTGAGAAGAACAGGCTGTTTTTGTCTTTTATTCTGGATGTCATCAATACTCTGAAACAAGCGGTTCTGAAAAATACTGCAAGCCTGACAGTCCACAGGCTCCGCCCAGAGCGCACTAGCCACGCCCACGGCCCCCTGGGATTTGGCACAGAAAAGAAAAGAAGGATGCTGATGGCTCAAGCTTTAAAATAGATGCTGTCGGTGCTGTTTTCTACAAAGTTTGATTGAAACAAAGTGGACACGTGAGATACTATGAACAGATAATACTCGTAAAACACAGTAACGGTGGAAATGATCAAACAGCACTGAGTGAACCGGACCGTCCAGTCCTTCGTCGTGATTGGTCAGCTTTAGCTCTTCCAGTTGTTTTCTTTCAATCTTTGGCTGAATTTGGACGTCACGCGAGACGCGGGCTACAAAAGGATATGACGGCGCGTCGTAAACGTAACATCGTGTGTAACAGTATACAAAATAAAATATTTTCTTAAATAGATACAAACGTTGCATGAAAGTAGACGGTATAAACCGCAGAAGTCCGCGTCTCACTGAGGCTTGATGCTCATGCCGGCGGCGAGCGGGTGCGAGTACGCCTTCCCCAGCACGAGGCGGTCCCGCAGCAGCTTGAACAGCACGTGATAATTACAGAAGAGGATGAGGCCCAGAGAGAGCGTATGGTTCCAGCGCTCGGAGCGCAGCAGAGAGTACAGCTGATACAGCACCACGCTCGACTCGATCCCGATCAGCAGGTTCAGCATCCGCAGCGGCTTGTGGAACAGGAACTGCTCGGGAGAAGACAACACCATCAGCTCTGAAGATCAGTGGCAGATTATTATATTTATTTATTATAAATAACTATTCTTCTGCGCTCCACAAACACGAAAAGCACATGAATATGAGGGTGAGTAAATGGCAGAGACCCTGCTAAATGACAGCAGAGTTTTCATTCTGGACAGTGGTCGACCGATATTGTTTATTTGACAGCCGATGCGATGCCGATATCTTAGAGAGCAGGGTGGCCAATGGCCGATATATGCATGTATCATTTTTATTTATTTCAATTCATTTAAACATTTGAAATAATTTGAAAATGAATTAAAAAATTCATGTCAAATAAACATACTCTGCTAGGTCTGGGAAATTAAATGTTTATTAGACAATAAAAGATTTGTTTAAATGATATAAATGCGTATTTGCTGAATGCTTACGGTAAACGAGAAGGTATTATAATGTTTGCCTTTCTTATACTAATAATATAAAAGCAAACATTATAATACTTTATTGTATACTTTTTAATTCCTTAAGACATTGCAAACAATGAAGAGGGAGATTGTGAGCGCTGCCGGTCTCAGCGCCGTCAAAATAAAAGTCCCGCCTTGAACACATCGGCCAAAAAGAAAAACTTATCAGCCGATGCCGATATTTGAAAAATGCCACATATCTGCTGATATATCGGCCCTTTTACAATATATCGGTCGACCACTAATTCTGAATTCGTCTACTATTGCATTCATGTCATCATAGTTAAAAATATGACAGATACTCACATAAAACCTGGCATGAGAGACGTCGGAGGGCAAGGCCACATTATACGGCCCGAGGGCTTTATAGAGACAGCGGCTGTGACGCACCAGGACTCCCTGCGGCCAGATGGTGCTGTCAGACCAGCTGAACACAAGAGAAGAACAGCTCCAGAAACACAACACTGCTCATAATCCGCTTAGAAAGAGTCCTGCAAACAAACTTGACTTTGAAAGCACGTCTAAATGACCACATAGTAGAGAGCTGAATCACTAGAGATGTAACGATATCATCAATATAGCAAAACTGTCTCCATATTATCATGGTCACATGACGATATGAAATGATAGGCCTTCCGAGCAAAAAGTGTAGGTTTTTTTTTTTTTATTGTTTTGGGCCATTATGCTTTGGCACATTATCTGTCAAATAAACTAAAACTGAAAGCACAATATGGCTTAATCTCTTCATCAAGTCTGTTTCAAAGCGAAGCGCACACTTCGTTCAGACGATCAGCTCGTGATCCGGTGTTTTCCGTGTCTCAGAACGACTCGTTCACACTGAATGAATGCAGTCCACTCCTTTATTTCATCTGATGTGTGTTTAGAGTGCGTTTGGAAACTCAACGGCAAGTGTAGAAATTAGGAAAGAAGTATTGTACTTTCCCTGCTGTAGTGTAAAGCAAAAATATACCAATGAAATATTCATTTTCATTTATTTTACACTGCAATTGTTTTACAATATATGGCTACTGCTGTCATTGTTGTTATTATTATTATTATGGTCTAATTTATTTGGCTTCCTAAAACACCAGTGTGAATGTAATTTAGACTGAGACAGTATATCACAAATAAAAAGAGGGTTGAGTCCCCTTTAAAGGTCAGGTACAAGTCAATGCACTGACTTTTTTCTGACTTAATTTTTCTTAGTTAAGAACATGGGTTGCAGCTCTTGATTTTGAACTCTCAAAGTGCATTAGATAGAATAATTTAACTTTAAAATGTACAAAATTGTCATTTTTTCCCCATTTCTTCATTTGTCTTTTTTCTTTTTAAATATGGTAATAATATGGTACCGTGAGATTTTGATATCGTTACATCCCTACTCGATCAGAGCAGCATTCCCGAGCGTTCACTCACATGTGCTGCGGCGTGTTGCTGTAGGATCCGAGCTCCAGACGCTGCCAGCGGCCCAGATGCGCAGCGGAGCGATGCAGCAGGTCGCAGTAACTGGGAGGCAGCAGCTGGCTCATCAGCATCACAAACGCATTGATCCACACCATGATCAGATGCTCGCAGGACCAGCGCATGTCGTAGTACTGCGTGCTCTGGAAACACGGAAAACATGAAGAGTGTGAAAACACAGGTGCGTGTCACTATCTCTGCATCGATTTATCGTTGCAGCCTTAAGCCTCAGTGGACGGTTCTCGTCAGGAGTTAATGATAACGTATTAGCAGATGCTGGTGAATGTGCAGAAAGCAAATCTGCAGCTCTAGAAATGATTTTAATGCGCATGAAAACTCAATGATGCTGTTTACAGGGCACAGTAATAAACCATTCGGGGCTTGACTGAACTCTGAGGACGCTCACCTTGACGAAGCACAGCGGCAGGAAGGCCACGTAATAAGCGCTGAAGAGCGAGTTGAAGAGCACTTCTTTGATGCGGCGGTTGAAGTCGGTCTTGAGCTCCTCGACCTCGCTGCGGATGAGCTCGGGCGACGGTGGGCAGGTGTGTGTGGGGATGTGTTTAGGGCTGGAGAACTGATCGCGCAGGTTTTCTCGCAGCAGCTTCAGGAAGTCTTTGGGCCGCGGTAGAGGCCCGTCGGACCCGTCCTGCTCTGAGAAACCGCATTCGGATGGAGCGGGTTGAGCTCGACCCTCCTGATGGAAGCAGCAGAGCGGCACGTAAACGCCGAACCTAAACCAGACACACAGAGACTGGAGATTAAAACCCCAACACACATTACAGAGACACAGCAGTGACAGGACTGTCTCTGACTCACGATGCAGAACTGCCAACCTTGGAAAGAAGGGGGGAGGGGTTTGTGCATTTCATTCATACTGGAAGCCAGAGGGCGCCCTTGCACTGAAAATCCACATATGCGTCACTGAAGTAATAGAATTACTGGCGCTCCAGGAAATCCCTAATATGAACAAAGGCATCCAGTGATCGCTGTAGCTGAATAAAAGATAGAAATGCTTTGAATCATGAAACATTAAGACAATAAACACTCGCCTGCGACAATGTATAGTTTATCTGTGTTCTTAAACTACCTCTGGTATTTTCATAATAATTAAGTATATTTATTCCATTGCTAATCGACATACGTCTTTATTACAGTAGAGAATATGTATTTCTATGTCATTCTGTGAAAAGAATCCAGATCAGATCACACAAGGCAGTTATTTCTAACATTCGATTGATGTTGTGGTATAAAAAGATGTTATAGTGTTCTCTTTTTTTGGACAGCAGGTTTAGAAACGCTTCTCATTACAGGGGAAGATGTTTGCCGTGTGTTGCTTTCTCAAATGCTTGTTTTAAGCGGTGAGGTGTTTCCTCATCTCAGCAGGCAGACTCACAGACACACAAACAGCCGGTTCGGAGAGAAATAAACACACAGAAATTATTTAAATGCAAAACCGAAAAAAACGCTTCAATTGGTCGAACTCTTCATCTTTTGCTGTTGATTGAGTACTGCACGTGGACAGAGGCATCACCAGGTTTTTGCGTAGTTTAGAGGGACAAATCGTACCAGCGTACTTTGAGGTCATAATGTGTAACCGCTAAGCAAAATGCATATAGGTTGGGAGGTCAGATGATGATTTTCCCATCCCATTAATGATAGCGGTTGCACTCACAAAGATCAGTTTGCCACTGACAAAATCTTTCAGACCACTGGCTGACAGGCTTTAGAAGGAGTTTAGAACATCTGACCAGTTGAGACAATCATGCATGTAAAGTTTCATAAAGAAAACGCATTGCTCACATTCTGATAGACAGCTTAAGCCTAACTTCATTAGGATGCCGAATGCCAAGACTGTGAAGACTGGACTGAACACGATTGGAATCAAACTTGGTAACTTTATAAGAAATATAGTAAAAATAACTGAGCAAATCTGTTCAAAATGGCAGAAATGGACCCTCAGAATCACAGAAATATATAGAGCCCAGCAGCACGACTGCAGGCCAGAGCTATTATAATGATTTTTGTCACTTTAATGGAAACTCAACAGTAAGCCGAACACAAAGAGCCGCTTCAGCCTGATGGCATCCAGAGCACGATAATAACCGGGACTTTTATTGACTGGAATTCCCCTGTAAGACTGTGTGGAGACTCACGGATATCCCAGGAAGAGCAGGTTGAGCACGGAGTGATTCTTGAAGAGGTTGACGAGGGTCCAGCACAGAACCCATCCACACAGCGTCAGCAAGATCAACCGCGCCGCGATCAGAGCCACGTACCGCACCAGAGACGACGGACTCGCCAGAGAGGCCTGAAACACACACACACACACACACACACACACACACACGGCATTTATTAGGAGGAAACAGAGAAACGCTCGTCCTGAGGTACTTTCAGCTCACAGCGAGTGATGATCATCATGTAAATGTCACTGGTATGATGTGACAAACAGACCACAGAAACCCTCATTCAAACTTCCTCCTGCGCACACACACACACAGACACACACACCACAACTAATGTTCCCTCTGAGCTACAAACAGTGTGAAAGCTGTTAGATGGTGTAATAACCAGTGTTGGGGAAAGTTACTTTTAAAAGTAATGCATTACAATATTGCGTTACTCCATAAAAAAGTAGCTAATTACGTTACTTAGTTACTTTTTATGGAAAGTAATATGTTACATTACTTTTGAGTTACTTTTCCAATCTGGCCAGGGCTTGCTTGTTTTTAATATAAAAAAGTTATTTTACAAATATAAAAACCCTTTCACAACAAAAGTGAAGTGAATACGCCTCAGGCTGAAGGAAATGTAAATTCACGTCTGTACAATAGAGGACGCAGCTCAAACTAATCACATGAAGAATATGACAAATGTGTAATTTTTTGCTTAGTATGATTGAATTGGATCATCGAAGGTCAGTAGCAAAGACATTGGATAAAATTGGATTAAATACATTTACAAATTTATAAATCCAAATTATATTTGTCTTATTTAACATTTAATTATTGCAGGTTTGTATAATATTCTGAGTTTGCATTTTACTTTTTATTCATTTTGAGGAACACTGAATGTGTTTGTGTGCAGTGAGATGAGTAAACGCATGTTGATATTTAGTCTAGAACTACAGTAAGATCATGTTCACACACAACGCTCTGCACTTACTCCTGATTTCTGTCACCATGGCAACACCAGAGCTGTCACTCAACACATGGAAACAAAGTAACTGCTGTTACTTATTTGAAAAAGTAACTCAGATATTTCCTTCTAAATTAAAAAGTAAAGCGCTACTTCACTAGTTACATGAAAAAAGTAATCTGATTACATAACTTACGTTACTTGTAATGCGTTCCCCAACACTGGTAAGAACACTCATGGAACGCTGCTCTACCAATCAGATTCAAGCTAACACTATCTGCTGTATGATCAAACACACAAATATATATACAGAGCCATACTATGGGTGTTTGCCAACAGAAAGGGAACACTGGTTAACATCCAATCATTTGAACAGCTTTACTTGATCGTTAAGAACAGAATCAGACGCACCTCTGAGATGATGGTCCACACCAGTCTCCTAGCCAGCATCACGGTGATGAAGACCGCCAGGTGATAGTCCATCAGATGGAAGCTCTTCACACACGAAAAAGACATTTCACTTTATGATTACATACTGCTTCATATAGAAAACAGTTTTGATTTTGTCACATTTTAAATGGCAGCACATCTTCAAATTCTCTCTTCATTTACTCACGCTCATGTCGTTTAAACCCACATGACTTTCTTTCTTCAGTGGAGCACTAAAGGAGATGTTTAGCATGATGTTCGCGCTGCACTGAATCGTACAGTGAAAGCAGGCCGTGATCAGCCCATCAAGATCCAGTGAAGCATCATAACGTTTATTCATTTGTGTCTGTTTAGTCATTATTCACTGAAACTCTATTTAGTCTAACACAGTAAAATGATGCCAAATGCCACTGAATCTCATCTGTGAAGACTGTGGCCCTGGAGCACAAAAGCAGTCTTAAGTCGCTGGGGTATATTTGTAGCAATAGCCAACAGTACATTGTATGGGTCAAAATTATCCATTTCTCTTCTATGCCAAAAATCATTAGGATATTAAGTAAAGATCATGTTCCATGAAGATATTTTGTAAATTTCCTACCGTAAATATATCAAAACTTAATTTCTGATTAGTAATATGCATTGCTAAGAACTTCATTTGGACAACTTTAAAGATGATTTTTTCATCTCAGATTCCAGATTTTCAAATAGTTGTATTATGCCAAATATTGTCCTATCCTAACAAACCATACATCAATGGAAAACTGGTTTATTCAGCTTTCAGGTGATGTATAAATCTCAATTTCACAAAAACGTACCCTTATGTCAGGTTTTGTGGACCAGGGTCACCTATGTCACGTGACCAACTGTGGCCAAAATCAACCAAACAAAAGCACAAATGTAAGACAGACTTCATTTCAGTCCGTTCCTCACACAAAGCATCATATGACATCAGAAAACACATTCATGACTGTTACCATGCTTTCATGGTGTTTCTCTGACAGCGGCTCCTGATCGCTCTCTGCTTTACAGTAAAGAGCAGCGAGAACATCCTACGTCTCCTTTTGTGTTCCACTGAAGGAGGTGCATCAATAATAATATATCAATAGTAATATTGTCGTATTGTGTGATTGGACTGTACCAGTGAGGTGGAGGCTGAGGGGTGGCTGTATGAAGACCACCACACCGTCCTGTAAATGTTGATGTACTGAACGAAGAGCGCCACCAGCAGGTAGAGGAAGAGCAGCGACTCAAACAGCAGGTTACTGTCCAGAGGAAGATCGGGAATACGGGAATGACGGACAGGTTCCGGAGTGATGAGGGCCGTGAGGGGCGGAGTCAGACTCACCACCCCGCTGTTCCTGCGAGAGAGAGAGACACACACTAGGGTTGGGCGATGTCAACAAAATTGGTGTAAACATTATAACAAAATAACAGTGAAACATCGCGATGGACAATGACATCGGCGGGGGCGGGATGGGGGGAGGAGTTAGGGGGTGTGCCCGAAGCATGAATCCTTATAAGGCACAAAATCAAATAACGATTCCTAACACCATGTCTACAGCGGATGCGAGCGGCGCGGAGCAACAAAATACTATAGAATCACTGATCTATAATAGAGAATCATTATATATAGATCAGTGTATAGAAGTCACTATAATCAGTGATGCTGTCTACACTGGATGCGGCGCAGCGCGACACGACAAATCCACGACAGTAAACTGCTGCTGTGTTCTATTTATGACGTGCTGACACCAATTTCAAATGACCGCACACACACGCACGCACACGCACGCACACGCACGCACACGCACGCACACACAGTCAAGTTGATGGATAGCATCAACCAATGGCTGATATTTCAGCAGTTTGGAAAGATAGAAGGTATCCAAATACAGATCAAAACAACTACAGAGTTCAGAGCCTCATTTACAATTACAATATTAGGAGTGTTTGGAATGTTTTTGAAATGGTCACTGTCAAATGTCACTGTCACACACACTCACACACTTTTCATCAGGAAGCAGATTTCAGTCTGATATTCAAAGCAGCGATCACACAGAGCAGAGTATACTGAAGAATATATATTTGTAGCAATAGCCAACAATACATTGTATGGGTCAAAATTATCCATTTTTCTTTTATGCCAAAAATCATTA
>NW_015551066.1:137490-137660 GCF_001515605.1 Sinocyclocheilus anshuiensis | reverse complement strand
TAAAATTTCACTTACCACATAAACAGAGTAAGGAGAGATGACTGAGGACGATGGCGAATGATTTGCACATCCTTAGCACCACTGACAAACATCTAATGTGTGGTAAGTACTGCCGCTCCATAGTATAAACAGAGTATGTGCGATCGCGAATCTCGAAAGTGAAGGTGAAA
>NW_015551066.1:137089-137421 GCF_001515605.1 Sinocyclocheilus anshuiensis | reverse complement strand
ACGATGGCGAATGATTTGCAGATCCTCAGCACCACTGACAAACATCTAATCTTGTAAAATGTGTGGTAAGTATTGCCGCTCCATAGTATAAACAGAGTATGTGCGATCGCGAATCTCGAAAGTGAAAGTGAAACAAAAAAACGCCAGGTATAATAGCGGCTCCCTGATGCACGAAATATATATGTAGTATAATTACCCAATGATATAACTGCGAGGGAAAATATTGAAATATATATTTTCCTCCCATCTCCTATTTATTCCCTTTAGGGGTTCGGCCTACACGTCATTTTCTTTCCGAACACGGTATTGGGATGCAGCAGATTACGGGGGGA
>NW_015551066.1:132407-137069 GCF_001515605.1 Sinocyclocheilus anshuiensis | reverse complement strand
TGATTAGTGATATGCATTGCTAAGAACTTCATTTGGACAACTTTAAAGGCGATTTTTTTGCACCCTCAGATTCCAGATATATATAAGAATGAAGAGTTCAAATGCAAAATACTCTAAGTGCCATTCGAAATTTTCTTCTAAAATGAGCATTTTTATCAGACTCCTGAGTGTAGGTTGAAGGTTCAGTAATTTCACTTTAATGGCAATGAATAGGTTCATGAACATGAACATCCGACCCGTTTCACACCGTCTTCTGCTGATGATACACGGGCAACTTTTTTGATCAATATTGCTTGGCCACTTTCCCATTGAGCATGGGTAACAAATTTATATCTGGATAATTTAGATCGTTCGTGGGCCCTGTGTCTTCCGTTGATGGCAACATTGCTGAAAAAGTTTCCCCGTGTATCATCAGCCTTCATCTACTCACACCAGACACAAACAACAGCATCTCCATCCCGATGCGTGTGCGATCAGACGAGCTTCACTCTCATTAGCATTATTAATACATAAATGATCCCATCGTCCAGCTCTACAGCACCCAGTGTGGACTGTTAAGCATTATAAACATGAACATTATGGATCGTTAATAGTGTTAGATAGAAACACTGGATGCATTAATGTGTTAACTATGAAAAATGAGATTAACTGTGATTAAATAATTGACTCGATCGTTAATATGGACTGTGGGCGTGTATTCCTGCATTTCAGTTCCTGTATAAAATGAAAGAAGAGTTTGGTAATACAGTGTGAGTGACCACTGCTCAGGTGAGCTCACCTGCACCGGAGCCCCGCCCCATTACTGAGGCCGCCGCCCACCAGCGTCTGCAGCGAGGGCAGTGCGGCACGGCTCAGCTGCTGTCTACTGGGACCCCTGCGGCCCCCGGGCATCTCCGTCTGCGGATCCCTGCGAGCACGTCCTCACGTCTCGGACACTGCGGGAGAAACACAGGGACAGTCCATCTGTTTGCTGACAGCTAGCCCAGTGTTATTAACCAGGTAACATTTGTGACCCTGCAGCACAAAAGCAGTCTTAAGTCGCTGGGGTATATTTGTAGCAATAGCCAACAATACATTGTATGGGTCACAATTATCAATTTTTCTTTTATGCCAAAAATCATTAGGATATTAAGTAAAGATCATGTTCCATGAAGACATTTTGTAAATTTCCTACCATAAATATATCAAAGCTTAATTTTTTATTAGTGATATGCATTGCTAAGAACTTCATTTGGACAACTTTAAAGATGATTTTCTCAATATTTAGATTTATTTGCACCCTCAGATTCCAGATTTTCAAATATTGTCCTATCCTAACAAACCATACATCAATGGAAAGCTTATTTATTCAGCTTTCAGATGATGCATACATCTCAATTTCACAAAATTGACCCTTATGACTGGTTTTGCTGTAAAGCCATTCAAGCGAATCAATGCAATCATCTCTCATCCTAAGAGTCAGCTCAGAGGTCAGAGGTCAGAGGTGGTGCTCGTCTGATAAACGAGCGTTTTATCATCTGACACAAAACAGCAGATGAAACTGTTGCACTAAAAGAGGAACTTGGAGAGTAATGAAGCTGAACTGTGAAGAAAACAGCTTTTACTAACACACACCGCTGCTGCTGCTGAGGGGAATCATCTCATGATGCTCAGAATTGCTGCGAGATTAGATTAGACTAGCAGCTAACCTACCACTACAACCAGACTAACACATCAACTATAGACTAACTACTAACCTACCAGCACTAACTATCGGCTGAACCCCAGACTAACACATCAACTAACAAACACAACAGGAAATAAACAGACTAATTGGTTTGTCGCTGGTAACTGAACTAACCCTAACTAAACCAACTCAACTATACGAGTATTAAAGAGCTGATGTTCATTAGCGACTGAAGGCATGATTAACACTTAAATGAATAATTAAAGTAACACTTACAGCACATCAATCATGAGCGCAGACATCAGTCAGCCAAACTCCGTAACAAGCGCATTTGTGTCTCTCTCTGTAACAATGTTTCTGAAGAGACCGCGCGCGGGAGACTCGTCTCGCTGCTCGTTATTAACGGCGTTAACGAGCAAAACACAAAGTTGTTGAAGTTCCTCGCGCTGCAGTTACAGACCGACGTGGCAAACCGACGCTGCGTCACATGACGCCATCAGAGACGCGACGCGACGCGAGTGATGCGCAAGCGCTGTGTGTGTGTGTGTGCACGCACAAAACCAAAACGTTTTGGTCTGGATTAATGTCTTTCTTTCGGCTGAACTGCAGTATCGTTCTGTTTGTAAAAAAAATATATACGTTTAAATTTGTATTACGAATATAATCTTTATCGTACTTTGTGGAATATGGGAACACGTGTTGCTACACATATTGTATTTTAACTTCCTGTTTTAATAGTTTAGTGAAACTGCCTGGGGCTCTGAAACAGAGCAAACATGACCCAGAAACACCGAAGCTCTGCGGATTCTTCTGAACTACAGCTACACTCATATGAATAAAATACGGCATCATGTCATTTTCCTCGAAACTGAAACCATGAATGGATTGTTGAGCGATCCTGTGATCAGATGATAATATTGGCCTGAGAAGATGAAGAAGCACTGATGAACATGCACAGACCTCAGGCTTTATTTATGCAGATGCACGAGACACACATGAGATGCATAAACATTAATAAACAGGCTGTTCTTTACATTTGCACAACAGAAACAAACCCTGCCATCAGCACAGGCTGTTCACATGCAGCAGCAGTGATTCAAAGTTTATATAAACGTGAGGCTGAACAATGATTGATTTTTAACTTGCAGTAAGTTCAAAGTAAAAATGCAGTAAGCGGTTCTGTAAAAGACACACAGACACTATTTACAGAAAGACTAAAGAACAGCTTGACCTGAGTTTGAGCAATAAAACGTCTGCATAAGTTACTCCTTGTGTTTGTGTAGCCAAAGACTGAAAGCACTGATGTTCACAGCCAGATCATAACGAGTAGCAAGCACAATCATGATGAAGCATTTCAATGCAAACAAGAGTCTCATACACACTTCTTGCGTTATATTGCTTTATATCCCTATGCTGTGGCTACATTACTAAAAACCCAATATAGTAATAAATATACTGACGCAAAAGAAGTTATATTTACACAGATAAATCATAAAACCCAAGCAACCTAAAAACGACTTCATTAAAATACAGCTTCCTCTAATGTCACTATAAGATGATATTCATTTTCACATTAATATAAACTGCTCTGCACAAAATATAAAAAAGAAATCAGTGATCAATGTTCAGTGTAACATCCTTCAAACATGTTCAATAAAATAAACGTGCTTTGTTCTGTGCACATGAACACAGAAACCTCCGTGAAGTCTGTCTACAGCGCTCCGGATCAGATGACTATACTGGTGCCGCTGCGAGAACTTTTATCCTGCAGGACAGAAGAAGTTATACATCAACACACCTACAAGATCAACAGCATACAACCGTGTGTGTGTGTGTGTGTGTGTGTGTGTGTGTGTGTGTGTGAGAGAGAGAGACTTATGGTTTGACTGAGCTTTCAGTTTCGGGCCAGACAACGGATCACATCAAAGACTCACACACGCCAGTGACTCTATTAAACACTCACAGTTACAGTGACACAGAGACCAAAACACACATATTTGCTGAACATATGTCTGCTTTGTGTTTTGCCCTGGGCTGTGAATTTCATTAATGAGCGTATGAGTGAGTGAGTAAGAGTGTGTGTGTGTGTGTGTGTGTGAGAGAGAGAGTGTGTGTGTGTGTGAGAGAGAGTGTTTGAGTGTGAGTGTGTGTGTGCACAGAAGCAGAAGATCTCAGTGATTATGAACAGTGTGCTTGTGTAGGTACAGAGCGGTCCAAACATCAGAGATGCTGCTTCTCTGCAGTCTTTTCTAACAGAACACAGTTAAATGGAGAAAGCTGAATGGACAAATGAGCTCAATATTAGAGTTTGCACTAGAGCTATGAGAACGAACCCTGATCATCAGGTTCTCCAGAGATCTGTACTGGAAGAAGAAAATCTGACCTTATCGTTAGACTCACTTTCTGACAAATTCATTTGATCTCATTACGGTTCTGTGTTCCCGTCTTTTCTCACGTTTCCTTCCAGGTTTAAACGAGAAAGAAAGAATCCACCTTTTTAAGTTCACTGCAGAAAAAAGGCTTATCTTACTTAGTATTTTTGTCTTGTTTCTAATCAAAATATCTAAAAGTTCTTAAATCAAGATGCATTCACTAGATAAGCAAAATGATGTAAGATATTTAGTCTATTCACAGTGTTATCAGTGTGGCTTCAGATGTTTGGATCCCACTCTATATCTACTCATGACACCAGAACGTCCCACGTGTTTAACAGTGAGATCAGATGAGATCAGCAACATTAACCAGGAAAGCCGTGAACACATTCAGACAGGCTCTCGGTGCTCAAACATCTGAACAGCAGAAGCTCAGACTCTTACAGAGAAGCGCTCCGGCCGCTTGTTCGGCTTCTTCCCCGGCTCGTACTCGCTGTAGCTGGGTGGATAATGGCTCCAGCCTCCTCCTCGAGCGCCTCCGCGTCTGCTGTCCTCCTCGTTGGCTGAGCTCCAGGAGCCGTGGCGGGGCAGAGGGGAGTAATCGTCTGGTCTCGGGCCCCGGCA
>NW_015551066.1:110068-132397 GCF_001515605.1 Sinocyclocheilus anshuiensis | reverse complement strand
CCGCTGGAGCGGGCTCCTCGAGAGCCAGGCGGGGCCCTGCGGGAGACGGGGCCGTCGTCCAGAGCGGAGAGCATGCTGGGGGGCCCGGCGGAGAAGGGCACGTGCTGGGGCATGTGTTGGGGAGCAGGAGGAAGATGCTGCAGTGGGATGGAGGGCTGCGGCTGGAGCAGTGGGCTGGAGACGTCCATGCCCCGCACCTGGTTCTCCAGATACTCCAGCACCGGATACGTCCCGTGAGCGCTGCCGTTACCGTGAACGCCGGGAGGAGGCATCGCTGCCATGTGTGGAGGCGGCAGAGGCACCGGCGTCATCCCACCTTTGCCTGATGCTGAGCCTGAAAACACAGACGGATCAGTACAGCGCTGGCCAAAACAATCAGAACACTAGTATTCTCAGCAGATAAAACATGGTTTTAAGTCAATTATGTCTATCTTTTGCTGTAGTGTGTCAGTAGGAAATATCATTAATTTGGCTATTAATTGTAACAATGCAGTGAGATTTATGTTTGTGCTGCACACAGAGATCTGATCTGATCATCATCAGTCTGTCTGGAGTCACATGAAGAAACAGAACAAACTGAGACAGACTCAATCCAGAAGAACTGATGCTTCTAGAAACCTCCTGCGAAGCTCCTGAGAAACTCTGCTCAAGTGCACCGAGAACAAATGCTGCTTTAAACACAAAGATGCTGACACCAAATGTTGATTTAATGTAGTTAATAGAAGTTAACTGATAAAGAAAATCTATTTATGACATTATTTTTGACAGCATTCTCATTTTACAGCTTAAAGTGCCTCAAACTGTTAACAGCTCTGTAGCTTTGCAGGAGGTTTCTAGAAGCGTCTTGAAGCATCAGTTCTTCTGGATTGAGTCTGTCTCAGTTTGTTCTGTTTCTTCATGTGACTCCAGACAGACTGATGATGATCAGATCTCAAATCTCACTGCATTATTACAATTAATGGCCAAAGGAATGTTTGGAAATGTAAAATGATATTTCCTACTGACACACTACAGCAAAAGATAGACATAACTGACTTAAAACCATGTTTTATCTGCTGAGAATACTAGTGTTCTGATTGTTTTGGCCAGCGCTGTACACAAATAAACAAAGAGTAGAAAAATAAACTGAAAAATAAAATGGACACTTAATCTAAATTTCACAGCTTTAGTTGCAAAATAACAGACCAAGTGGAATCTGTGCTCAAATGGGCTTTTGAATATATATTTATTTATAAAACACACACACTGAAATGTAATTTTTTGTCAAGTTAATATGTTAAACTGCTGTATCAAATCTGATCTGATCTGAATTTGTCCTCCAAGGCTTCTAAATGATAAACACTAAGAAAACTTCACTATTAAACCGGTTTCACATTTTTTAATCACTGCATTATGTTTGGATCATTTCAATCTCATCTTACCGAGACAGATAGATATAGAGATATAGAGCAACAGCTGATATTTAGATGATTTTATGTCAGCATCTGCTCTACTGTTATAAAGATCTCACTGATTTACATCACAAGCAGCAGAATTCTATCAAGATAAATATCAGCATCTGCAGGAAATTACATATTTTTGCTCAGTCTGAGTCTCTAAATCTACTAAATCTATGAGTCTCTACTTTATAAATACTGTATTGTGCGCTCATGCTTCCATACATTACTTATAGTGTGGAGGTGTGGAGTCATACATATAAAACTAATATAAATACAATATACATGTTACAACAGAAAGCTATGAGGATTGCTAAACGGGGTGATTATTACAAACCAACAAACTAATTGTTTATTAAACTACATGCTTTTGCAGATTTAGTTGATTTATATACAGCACAGATAATGAACAAAGTTTATAATAATTTACTCCCAAATTGTATCCAGAGGCTGTTCAAAATAAGAGAAAGTCAGTATAATCTAAGAGGAATGTATATGTTTAAAAAAGTAAGGGCAAGAACTAATGCAAAAAATAGGTGTATATCTGTCAAAGGGGTACATCTATGGAATAAATATATCAAGGAATTAAAATTATGTAATTCATTTTGCAAATTTAAGAAAATGTATAAAAACAAGGCGATAAATAATTATATCAATCAGACTCAGTATCAATCATTTGTGAATGTGCTAGTTAAATATTGAAGTAATAGCTGGAATGTATATTTCTGTAATTATGTATGTTTAGAATTATGTATGTACATTTTGGGAAATGTATTATGTAACTTTTGTTTATCTTGGATTATCAAATTTAGTGAAAACGTGTCGTCCATCAGTTAATTATGTATAAAGGGTAGGCATAATAAGCAAGGCTTCAGCCTACACCTTTTTCGGTAATTATGTTCATTTATTTATTTTTGTGAAAACACTATATGAGCCATGAAAACCTGATGATCAAATACACACATGCAAACTTTTTAAAAACATTTTGCCTAAAGGTTCAATAAACTTTTTCATTAAAAAAAATATTTTTTCCTACTATTTTGTCAGGCTTTACAGGGTTAAAGTCTAGATACAGCATCCATTCAACCCCTCATTTATTTGTGAAACTCATCATTTATTCTGACCTGCGTACAGCATGGGATTCATCTGGTACGAGGAGCTGTGGTTACTCATCGGTGCGTAGATCGGCTGTCCGTTCAGCCACGGAGTCATGGCCTTCTGCGCCTCCTTCATCAGCCTGTGCTGCATCACCACTGAACACAGAACAGAGCATTACAGTGAGTGTTCTAGCTCTGTGTTCAGTGACAGAAGCTGTGTGTGTGTGGTGTGTGAGTGTGAGTGAGTGTGTGATAGAGTGTGTGTGTGTGTGTGTGTGTGTGAGAGAGAGAGAGTGTGTGTGTGTTCTAACGTTTTGCGGGGCAGCAGCAGGTCTCTGGGCAGCAGGGGCAGCGCACGTAACAGCAGCACTTCTGTGGACAGCACTGACAGCAGCAGATACACAAGAGGATGATGAGCATCAGTGTGCCGAGGATGATGAGGAGGACCGTCAGCCAATCTAACAGAACAAACCAAACACACATTCAGCTCATCTGCACACATCAGTTCAGGGTTTTCACTCAAGTTCTACACTGCAAAAAAAATCTTACTTAGTATTTTTGTCTGGTTTCTAACCAAATATAAAAAAATTCTTAAATCAAGATGCATTTACTAGAGAAGCGAAATGACGCAAGATATTTAGTCTTGTTTCCAGGGGGAAGTGAATTTTGCTTAAAACAAGTAAAAAGATCTGCCAGTGGCGTGAGAAAAATAATCTTGTTTTAAGAGTAATTTCCTTACATCACTGTCAATTCATTTTAAATGTTTTAAGCAAAATGCACTTAATTTAGTTTTTTCCCCCACCAGAAACAAGACTAAATATCTTACGTCATTTTGCTTCTCTAGTACATGCAACTTGATTTAAGAATTTTTTGATATTTTGACTAGAAACAAGACAAAAATGCTAAGTAAGATAAGCCTTTCTTTGCAGTGTAGTCATCTGCTGCTTTATATGATGTTGTGTTTGTCATTTCTCTGATGTGATTATTCTATGATTGGTCCTAATCCTGTGTGTTCATGTGTGAACAGACAAGCATTCAGTACAAAGCTGCCATTTGCTTTGCTTCCTTCAAGTTTTGTGATTTGACAGATTATGTGTGGTGATTTATTAGTGTCTCTATAGGCTGTAACTATAGAGACACTGAATCTCACCTGAGCCAAATTACAGGAGGGTAAAAATGACTCCAGAAAGATGGCAGCATCATAATGTTACTTTTACACAGAGATTGGTAGGTCTGTTAGTAAAATCTGCTGACTTTAGCAATCTCTGTTGCATTATGTACCAATGGTGACCATTCAAAAATGGGGAAAGAGCACTTTTCCAGTCTTTTCTCCAAAGTTTGCAGACCTGTAACTCAAAAGGTATTAAAGATAACTCAGTAAATATTGACACGGAATGACCCAATTATAAGCAGACTGTTTGTACATTCATGATCTCTGGAGTCTTGTTGAGGTGAAAAGTTTTTTCTTCTGCCGTGTTTAATGGACACACTCCTGTGTTAGTAATCAGGTCATTCACTTACGGTACACGATGAGCTTCATCTCTTGGTCTGAATCTCCGCCTGTGTCTCCAGGTGCTTCCACAGCGCAGAAATACATCCCATTATCCCACCACATCACCTCCTGAATGACCAGATCAGCCTCTGACAGCACACACACACAGAAAATGAGCCTGTCATCACCGCAGGAATATCTGTACTGGGACTGCAATGACTAATCTATATAAACAATCATTCATGGAAAAGAAATTTGCTGACAAAAAAAACCAAATTGATTAGTCAGGTCTCCATCAGTTCACTTTGCAGTAGGACTAAAATTTTATATCTTGTTATTTTTCCAGATTTTGTATATACCTCAATATTTTTGCTTGTGCTCTAGAATAATTAAAAAGGTGATTTTCTTCTGCACCAGTAAAAAAATGACTTGGATAGAACAGCTATTGAAAATGTTTAGTGCAAAATACACTGCTAAAAAAAAGCAGATGTAGTGACCACTTCTTTTTATTAAATGAACACAAATTAGGTTATTTTGACAGCTTCATTAGAGCAATGTAACTCACATACTAAATTTCACACTTTATTCACAAATTACGCAAGTGTTTCACAAGTTTACCTAAGAACACAAGTCTATCAGCAGTTCCTGGTTTAAGAGATGCTCTGTGGCACGAAACAATGTTCCCACCGGTGCTAAAAACGCTTTCAGATCAGGAACTAGTTGCTGGAACACATAAACACTTCCTGGCTTGTTTGCAGGAGGAGTGAAATTTGGCACATTAATCTTAATTTTCAACAATATTCGCTATTAATGATGTTCTATAATTTATATTGATTATTCAATTATCACAATAATGTCTCTAATTCGATATATTACCCAGCTCTACTGTACGGTAGTGAAAAAAAAGCTAAATTAGCTAGTTAGCAGGCACTTTTTATTCATATTGATTTACTGAAACTGAGTTTCAGTTGAACTGAACTGAATTGAGCTGATGCTAGCTCACTATAGTACACTATTGCTCAGGTTTGATTCTGGTTCACTATCGCTCAGGTTCAATTCTAGTTTATTATAGTTCACTATCACTCAGGTTTGATTCTGGTTCACTAGAAGTTCACTATTGCTCAGGTTTGATTCTGGTTCACTATCGCTCAGGTTCAATTCTAGTTTATTATAGTTCACTATCACTCAGGTTTGATTCTGGTTCACTAGAAGTTCACTATTGCTCAGGTTTGATTCTGGTTCACTATCGCTCAGGTTCAATTCTAGTTTATTATAGTTCACTATCACTCAGGTTTGATTCTGGTTCACTAGAAGTTCACTATTGCTCAGGTTTGATTCTGGTTCACTATCGCTCAGGTTCAATTCTAGTTTATTATAGTTCACTATCACTCAGGTTTGATTCTGGTTCACTAGAAGTTCACTATTGCTCAGGTTTGATTCTGGTTCACTATCGCTCAGGTTCAATTCTAGTTTATTATAGTTCACTATCACTCAGGTTTGATTCTGGTTCACTAGAAGTTCACTATTGCTCAGGTTTGATTCTGGTTCACAATAGTTCACTATCACTCCGGTTTGATTCTGGTTCACTATCATTCAGGTTCAATTCTAGTTTACTGTAGTTCACAATCGCTCAGGTTTGATTCTGGTTCACTATAAGTTCACTATAGTTCAGGTTTGATTCTGGTTCACTATCGCTCAGGTTCAATTCTAGTTTATTATACTTCACTATTACTCAGGTTTGACTCTAGTTCACTATCACTCAGGTTTGATTCTAATTTACCGTAGATCACAATCACTCAGGTTTGATTCTGGTTCACTACAGTTCACGATCACTCAGGTTTGATTCTGGTTCACTATCGCTCAGGTTCAATTCTAGTTTATTATAGTTCACTATCACTCAGGTTTGATTCTGGTTCACTATAAGTTCACTATAGTTCAGGTTTGATTCTAGTTTACTATAGCTTAGTTCACTATCACTCCAGTTTGATTCTGCTTCTGGTTCACTATGAGTTCACTATTGCTCAGGTTTGATTTTGGTTCACTATTGCTCAGGTTTGATTCTGGTTCACTATAAGTTCACTATTGCTCAGATTTGATTCTGGTTCACTATTGCTCAGGTTTGATTCTGGTTCACTATTGCTCAGGTTTGATTCTGGTTCACTATAGTTCACTATTGCTCAGGTTTGATTCTGGTTCACTATAGTTCACTATCGCTCAGGTTCAATTCTAGTTTATTATAGTTCACTATTGCTCAGGTTTGATTCTAATTTACCGTAGATCACAATCGCTCAGGTTTGATTCTGGTTCACTACAGTTCACGATCACTCAGGTTTGATTCTGGTTCACTATCGTTCAGGTTCAATTCTAGTTTACTGTAGTTCATAATTGCTCAGGTTTGATTCTGGTTCACTATAAGTTCACTATAGTTCAGGTTTGATTCTAGTTTACTATAGCCTAGTTCACTATCACTCCAGTTTGATTCTGATTCTGGTTCACTATGAGTTCACTATTGCTCAGGTTTGATTCTGGTTCATTATCACTCAGGTTCAATTCTAGTTTATTATACTTCACTATCACTCCGGTTTGATTCTAATTTACCGTAGATCACAATCGCTCAGGTTTGATTCTGGTTTACTATAGTTCACTATCACTCCGGTTTGATTCTGGTTCACTATTGCTCAGGTAGGCATACATTCGCATCTGTCTGTGAAGGTCAGATGCACAACTATTAGTCCGGCAGCATTCCTCAGACAATAAAGCAGTACAAAAGTACAGACTTATTAGTCGCAAAACGTAGCATGTCAAGCATCCACTCACTGTTCTGAACGTAGATTTTGCGATCTCTATACTCGCTGCCCAGCACTGCCTCGTTGGATCCCAGTTTCTGAACCACGGTTCGGATGGTGCGTTGCGAGTCCAAGCAGTCATTGGCAGGGTCTCGACCCAACTGAAGGGCCGACTGGTACGCTGCAGCACAACAACATCAACAACACATGGACATTAGCACTGGACGGGGTGTGTTGATGTGATGACAACAATGTCACAACAGCTAATTAAAGTTCTGGTGTTAAACATGTAATCCAAAATTCAATCCAAAACATGTTTTCCTAATTCTACTCTGGCAACAGATCTGGATGGTGAATCTGCACACACAAATGCATTTCTGTTTTGTCCCCACCACTTTATGAATCCACTCATGACAGTTTTTGCTCTGATGCATCACCATCACAGCGGAAACACTTCCACACATCTCACACAGACATAACAGAAGATGATGTGATGCTAAAGCTCTACCTGTGGAGTAGTAGTCCAGAACAGGGTCTTTGCAGAAGGATTTGTATCTCCAAGTGACCACCACATTCTGCAGCTGAGCGGAGGTGGAGAAATCACAGCGCAAGACGACCGATGCGAAGAGAGTCGTGCGCTTCTCTGTCTCAGAGAGGGTGACCTGGATAGACAGAATCCCTGAAAGAACGGAAGCGAAAGTGTGTTAATGTTTGTGTGTGTTTGAGTGAGAGACAGAGACCGAGAGAGTTAGTTAACACAGAAACACACAGGCTGCCAAACCTGTAAAACTGGTCATGAGACAAAGAGCAGGAAATTCTTAACTATTTCCAGACAAATACAGCATTAGTGTCGAACATGTTTATAAAGAGAAATGTTCAGCAAAATATTTGTGGAAACGTCATTTCTTTGAATCTCTTGCTTTTCATATGAACTTTCAATCATGACCACTGCATTTGTATGTTATTTATTTGTTTTTCTTTTTTTATTTCTCTAGATTCCATATTTTCTTATTCTTGAGTGCTATATTTACACATGTATATCCCATCAGTCTTTCGACGTTTGTACATTTTAAAAAATTGGATTCTTTGTATAAACAACAGTAGGTCACGTGACCGATACGGACGCGCACAGGTGACACTTGTACCTGTTTCCATTGATCAACCTTCACAAAGTCATTATATTATTGGCTTTCTGGCAGTGAAACGGACAGATGCGTGTGTGTGTATGAGATGTTCCGTGTGAAGCTCAGACTCACCTGGGGTCAGGAGACTCAGAAGCAGCGCAGACACGATCATCTTCCTCATGATGATCTGATAAACTCCAGAAACCACGAACCGAAACCAGCGCGAGTGTAAATCTGATGAAAGCGGCGGAAGAGAGCTCAGTCAAAACTGCATTTTCTCCAAGAAGCTTTAACGTTTAGTTGCGTCTCTCAGAGTCCGGTTTGTGTTTCCTCTGCTCTCCTCTTCCTCCCCTCGTCATCATCATCATCAGTACTCCACCCACAAACAGGTACATCACACAGCGCGCATGCGCACAGGTGACACGAGCAGCCCGCGAAACTTCATTAAAACAATGATAAATATGCGTCCAATTTGTTAGGATGTCTGTATGTAAACACACTTTTACTATGAAGTTTACCTCATTGTGTTTTCTTACAAACAAGTCTAATCACTCACATTATGATCAACATCACTGTAACCCTGCTGAAAAAAACAACAGACACCATCACAGAATCTGTAATGGTTTGACTGGTTATAATGGGACTTGTATTGGTTTTAATGGAGACTGTAATGGACCCTGTAGGTCTCTACTTGTAACTGGTCATCTTCTATCGGTGGCTTAAAAAAACAATAAATCCTAATGGAATATGTCCCAAAACACGCTACAGAAAACCATTTTTAATGGTTAAAAGTTGATGGTTTGTAATGTTTGTAATGGTATTTGTAGAGGAAACCATTAGAACTTTCTGTGATGTTCTATTGTTTTTTCAGCAGGGATGTCACTTTTTAATATGTGATATTTAATATATATTATGTCTGATATGATCTCTGAGGCAGCGGCTCTTAAAATTGGATGAGAAAATGAACATCCAGTAAAAATCACTTTTTCTGAAAATCATTTCTGTAACTGTCCTACAGCGACACCAGTTTCAGACGGATGAGGAGAGTAATGTTTTAGGCACAGGTTTTGCTTTAGTAGTTTGGGAATGTAATGACCTCATATGTTATCCGAGACTGCTGGGGTTTGATAGGACAGCAGAGTTTCGCTGACATTTTATCATGGTTTTCACTCAACAGGCTTTGAAAGAAATATGTTCAGTTTGTACCAGCTCAATCCATATAAACCAAGAATCCAATCAACTCGAGAGGAATCAGATCTGAAGGTGACATTCATACATCATAAACTCATTCACTCACTCACCACCAGAATACATAAATGACAAGACTTTTACGTTAATTTATTTGAATAATTAGTATGTTAATAATATTAACATAATATACAAACGATGTCATAGTGCTGTTTGCTGATAGTTTCAGGCAGATTAGTTTTCTGTTCGTCCAGCACAGGCCTGAGATCAGCTGAAGATCCTGGTGTCTCCAGCAGATGGTGTGAGATAATCACTGATCTCCTGACTGTGCAGCTCCAGCATCTGAGTTTCATCAGCAGTGCTGTGGGTGTAACCTGACTTCCCCTTTTTAAATCGTAGCAGTCCACACACACACACACACTTTAACACACACACAGGGCCCTAACATACACTCGGTGCAATGCGGCGCCAGGCGCGACAAGTATTTTTTGCTAGTTTCAGCCCGACGCAGTTATCATTTTCACCTGCGCCACATTGTTTAAAGGGGTCATGTGATGCGATTTAAATTTTTCCTTTCTCTTTGGAGTATTACAAGCTCTTGGTGCATAAAGAAGATCTGTAAAGTTGTAAAGACTAAAGTCTCAAATCCAAAGAGATATTCTTTATAAAAGTTAAGAGTCAGCCACGCCTACCTAAAACGGCTCGTTTCACATGCTTGAGGTATTCAGCCAATCACAACACACTGGATAGCTGGCCAATCACAGCACGCCTCGCTTTTCAGACCGATGAGCTTTGTAAAAATCGACGCGTTTCAGAAAGGCGGGGTATAGAGGAGAAACAATAATGTACAGTATGTTGAAAATAATGTGGTTTTTGAACCTTAAACCGCATAAACATTTCATTACACCAAATACACAAAATAATGTTCTTTTTAGCAACATCATATGACCCCTTTAAATAGCAAATGAATTTGCGCTCATTAGTGCGCTCATGGGCGTGCTGATCTGAAAACGAGGTGTGTTCAGGTGCATTGCTGGCGTGTTGCTATTTTGAGGCAACTGAAATAGACCGCGCCATTGACAACAAAAACTTGGTCTAAAGTCTGGCGCAATATTTATTTTTTTGTTATTGAAAGAGTGCGTTAGTATAGGCGGGTGTACAGCACATGTACACTCTGCTTATTACACACACAGGGACGCGCAGCAGCACACAAACATGCCAAATATTAAAAATTAAAGGATTACAATGTAAAATATTATTATTGTGTAGGCTACATAAATATAAAAATGCCTACATGTCATAATGGATAGTCATTGCATGTATCAGAATTAGGCTACCTATTTGCTCGCGGACGAGCAGCTCCGTTTCATCTCTGCAGACGCGTTCTGTCTTTGCACTTGCTAATTCTGCCGTGTAAATGGCGAATTCGCCATGGCGCGAACGCAACTGGCTCTTAAAGGGAATGGGAGATGAGACTGATTGGTTTATTGCACGTTACGCCCAAAACACACCCATTACTCACTTACTTAGAATAGGGACAACCAGTTTAGACCATGCGTCCGGGTGCGCAGACCATTTTTCCCATCATTAAACTAGCAAAAGTGTATTCGGACACGCCCTGAGTGCACCTGCGCTGTGCGCTTTAGACCATGCGCTTAGATCAGGGGTGTCAAACTCAATTCCTGGAGCGCCGGAGAGTTTAGATTCAGCCCTAATTAAACACACCTGATCCAACTAATCAAGTCCTTCTGGCTTATTTGAAAACTACGTGATATGCGTGTTGGAGCAGGGTTGGAACAAAACGTCCGGCCCTCCGGGAACTGAGTTTGACACCCCTGGCTTAGATCATTAAAATAGGGCCCACACTCACACACACTTGAAACATGTGGAGCAAAATAACTTTCAGTCTGTCAGTCATCTCATGGAGCATCAGAGCAGGTGTGATATTTACTAAAACATGAGGCTGGAATTACAGTCTGCCTTAATGTCTTAGTCATGTCTAATTTTTTTTGTCCATTGAAGATGTTTTGTAAAGATACATTTTAAATGTTTTGTTGGCTGCACAATCTACAGCAAGAGCTAAATCAGACAACTCTGAGGCCACTCGGGGACGTCGTCGTGTGAAAATTATGTGTGTGTGTGTGTGTGTGAGTGAGAGAGAGTGTGTGTGTGTGTGTGTGTGTGAGTGTGTGAGTGAGTGAGTGTGTGTGTGTGTGAGTGAGTGTGTGTGTGAGAGAGAGTGAGTGTGTTTGTGTGTGCGTGCACGCGTGTACGCGTGTTTGTGCGAGGTTTCCATCTCAAAACTGTTGTGTTCAGTGCGTCACTATTGTCTAAACAATGAACAAAGAGCCTCATGACTCACACTTACACACACACTGATTTACAGCGACACAAACACAACAAGAGTGATATAAGAGTTTACAATTACAAAACACACATGAGTCTGTTAGGAGTAGAGTTTGTCAAGTTTTTACTGAAATTCATTTGATGCAGTTAATATAACCGGGTCTGCATACAGATCATACACATTTCATGAGGCAGCAAACATGTGAAAACAAAAAAAAATGTAAACCGTTGCATAAACACGATTTTCAGTCCTCATGGGCAAAATTGTAATTATATTAACCGTTTTCTCAAGTATGGGGATAAAATCACTTATACAGATAACTTACATAAAGCATGTGTACAGACGCCTAGAGTGATTAGTAAAGGCAGTGCAGGTGAAGTCAGTCCTCTGATGATGTCTGATCTCCAGACTGACTCTGGATGAGCTCATCTCGTCTCCAGACGCCTCACACTCAAGCTATTGACACCAACTCAACGTACGGGAGGCTGCTTTTCACTACTAATACTGAAGCGTTCGACTGTGAGTGAGTGTGTGTGTGTGTGAGTGAGTGTGTGTGTGAGAGAGAGTGAGTGTGTTTGTGTGTGCGTGCACGCGTGTACGCGTGTTTGTGCGAGGTTTCCATCTCAAAACTGTTGTGTTCAGTGCGTCACTATTGTCTAAACAATGAACAAAGAGCCTCATGACTCACACTTACACACACACTGATTTACAGCGACACAAACACAACAAGAGTGATATAAGAGTTTACAATTACAAAACACACATGAGTCTGTTAGGAGTAGAGTTTGTCAAGTTTTTACTGAAATTCATTTGATGCAGTTAATATAACCGGGTCTGCATACAGATCATACACATATTTCATGAGGCAGCAAACATGTGAAAACAAAAAAAAATGTAAACCGTTGCATAAACATGATTTTCAGTCCTCATGGGCAAAATTGTAATTATATTAACCGTTTTCTCAAGTATGGGGATAAAATCACTTTGTTTGGTACAGATAACTTACATAAAGCATGTGTACAGACGCCTAGAGTGATTAGTAAAGGCAGTGCAGGTGAAGTCAGTCCTCTGATGATGTCTGATCTCCAGACTGACTCTGGATGAGCTCATCTCGTCTCCAGACGCCTCACACTCAAGCTATTGACACCAACTCAACGTACGGGAGGCTGCTTTTCACTACTAATACTGAAGCGTTCGACTGTAGTCAGCTGCGTGTTATACTGAGACACTCATTCAGTGAAAGCCCTTTCTTCTTTATATAACATGATGAGTTTGGCTGATCATTCTGACAAACCACTGAAACCAAATCACTCACTGTAATCTTCTTCTCTCAATCTTTAAATCTTTGCTCAGCTTTGCTTATGAAAACCAGTGTCATCCCCAAAAATACACAATATCATCATTTGTTACTTGGAAAATAATGGTCTGTATCTTATAATACTGATAAAAGCATGAGTGTATAACAAGATCTGCAATAATATTAATTAGTTAGCAAGTGTCTTGTTTTTACGAATGTGTGATATATGTTGTCAGAATGTAACCATTTAGCAGAATTTAACTCCATTCATACAGAGAGAGCACTTTGAGATTATACACGAGATTGAAAAGACTGTGTCCCGTTTGTTTGAGATCAGTAATATTTATCATGTTTTTAATTTCATCAAAGTTGTATTTATTTGATCAAAAATACAGAAAAAAAAAACAGTAATATTGTGAAATAGTATTGGTTTCCTATTGAATTTCCACTCTTCAGTGTCACATGATCTTCAGAAATCATTCTAATATGCTGATTTTTTATCAGAGCTGAAACTCTTGCTGCTTCATATTTTTTTGGACCCTGTGATACTTTTTTCTTTGATTCTTTGATGAATAAAGAGTAAAAAAAAAAGCATTTATTGGAAATAGAAATCTTTTCAATATAAGTCTTTACTATCACTTATCATTTAACACATCCTTGCTGAATAACATTTTTTTTAAAAGAAAGAAAACATTTACTGACCCCAAACTTCTGAATAGTAGTGTATATTATAACACAAAATTTCTATTTTCAATAAACACTGTTCTTTTTAACTTTTTATTTATCAAAGAATCAAAGAAAAAAGTATCACAGGTCCCAAAAATGATTAAGCAGCACAACAGTTTGCAACATTAATTATAAATCAGCATATTATTATGATTTCTGAAGATCATGTGACACTGAAGACTGGAGTAATGATGCTGAAAATACAGCTGCGCATCACAGAAATAAATTACGTTAATGTTATTTTAAATTGCAATAATATATCACAAAATTAAAAAAAAAAAATCAGTATTTTTGATCAAACAGATACAGCCTTAATGAGCATAAGAGACTTCTTTCAAAAAAAATTAAAATCTTACTGATCCCAAAAGTTTGTGTATGTTAACCTCATATTTTACATCCAGTAACCCTCAGTGTAAACCTCACCATTCCACTGTGTGGCAAAAGTTTTCATCAAACACAAATCCGCTCAAACTGTCAGCTCAAAGTCAAAGCTGTGAGGAAGTCATATTTGTTCAGACATGGCTGTAAAACACATTTCAATAGTGCACAAACCTGCCTTCCTCAGCGCTAGAGTTCTGCAGCAGGGGTGCGAGCCGGCGGTGGAGACGTCTGACACATCAAACTACAAGCGAGTCTCTGCTCAGAAGAGTGCTCTGTTCAAAGAGAGGACAGAAGAGTGAGCAGAAGCAGCCAGCCGAGTCAGTTTGAGTAGATTAGTCTCGTCTAGCGGTGAGAGCGGCAGGTGAAGCGCTGTCAGTGATTATTTTGGAATTATTAGGACCAGACGTGTTACATTATAATGAAATAACACACAAAAATTAAAATTAAACAAAGTCAAACCCTGAAGAGCTGCCTGATTCTCCAAGCTGCACTCGATAAGATTTCCACCTGTATTTATTAGTGCTGTCAAATGATTAATCGCATCCAAAATAAGTTTTTGTTTAAATAATATATTTACTGTATGTGTGCTGTGTATATTTATTATGTATATACTGTATAAATACACACACATGCATGTATATTTCAGAATAATGTTGTTATATATTAAATATATTTATTTATCATATAAATTATATTAATATAAATATAGACATGTAAATATTTTCAAAATATATACTGTATGTGTGTGTATTTATACAGTATATACATAATAAATATACACAGCACACATACAGTAAATATATTATTTAAACAAAAACTTATTTTGGATGCGATTAATTGCGATTAATCGTTTGACAGCACTAGTATTTATGCACATAACTGGAGCGCTTTCGCTTCGGTGGTACTGTAACGTCTACAGTAGCGTTTTACAGTTGGATCTCATGTAATGATTGTTAAACTCTATTTGCAGCATCTGTGTTTATAAACGCAGAAACATCATCTCACAGTGGAAGTCTGTGGGCGATAAGTGCGTATCAAAGGACGAATTATTTTCTGCAGCGATCGACGCACTGAACTCACACCGACCCCAAAACTATCCACAGAGCATCTGCAGCAAATACTGAAGTGACTTGCATTATGTTTGCTTTCTGCTACATATTTGTTCAATCTTTTTAGCCTCTTTTTCTAGACTCCTAACATCTCTGGGACCGTTTCTACAGTCAATACGGTTAGTTGTGTTAGAGCCTATACACCGTTTAAGCTGTGATCCAAATACAATTTGACGAGGAATTAAGCAGCAAGCAGGCAGAGTTGATTTATTGACATTCTTGTTACCTGTGTACAGCTTATTTTCTGTTGTCAAATCGAGGTACAATTCGAACCGTGATTGAAAGGCCTAGGTCGGAATCAAACTGCGTGCTTTGTTCATCAAAAAATGTCTACAAGAGATATGAACGAAATAAATGGTAAGGATGATGACTAGCAAGAGGAAATCTTATAGAGTGCTTCTCTGGATTCTCTCTTGTACTGGACTGTTTTCAAAGGATCCTTCATACTTGAGGTCTCTTTTTGAAATAACTTAAACGTTTTTCAATAATGTTACCAGTTGTGTTGGAGGGTTTCAGGACTACATTCTTCAAATCTCTGAAGACCTTTTTCAAAGGCCTTTCTACAGCCTTGCTTTGATTGAAGTGGCTTCATTCTGTGGACCTTTGGTGCCTTTCTTTCACTGCACCAACGCATCCATTTACATGCGAGACAAACTCAGGTCCACAGTGCTGTGAGGGTTTTATTCCCCCTTTCAATGGAGCAGTAAAGTCACAAAGAGTCTACAGATAACTCACCACTTTCCGAGTGCGGTTCTGCTCCTCAGGCCCGGGACCGGAGCGCGTGTATCTGAATGGCTGTTGTCCGGACTCGGCTCCACGGGAATGCTCCAGCTCCTCTGTGTACGGCGGCAGAGATTCATTGTCCTCTGCAGTCCGCTGCCGAGGGGACTGGTTGCTGGGAGTCCTGCTGTGGAAACGCTCACTACTCTTTTTGGAGCTGTTTTTGGAAGGCGTGTCCGAGTCGTCTTCGGTCTGTCCCGCTTTTGAAGCGCTGCTCTTCACAGCTTTAGCTTTACGTTCAAATAAACTGTTGAGAAGGGCATGGTCGTAGTCTGGCCTGCGATCTCTTGCGCTCTGATCCCGCTCTCGTGGATCCCTCTGGGCTTGACCGTTGTCCCAAGTGTCCCGCTTGTTTCCAGGTAAGGGCGGAGGGCTGGGGGGACGTCTCGCTGGACTGGCCTTGGAACAATAAAACGGGTAACGATCCCGTTCTCGCTCTCTGTAGTCGTCCTCCCTGTTTCCGATGTCACCGTGACGTCCTCGCTGCATATACGCCATCGCAAACTCCTCCAGCTCATCCACAGATCCAGTCCGTCCTCGTTCCAGGAACGCCTTCCTCTGCAGGTGCTCCGAGCGAGGGTTCCACCTGGAACACAGATGGTCAATGCCAGTGTTGGGGGTAACGCATTACAAGTAACGCGAGTTACATAATCAGATTACTTTTTTCAAGTAACTAGTAAAGTAACGCATTACTTTTTAATTTAGAAGGAAATATCTGAGTTACTTTTTCAAATAATGTTACTTTGTTTCCATGTATTGAGTGACAGCTCTGGTGTTGCCATGGTGACAGAAATCAGGAGTAAGTGCAGAGCGTTGTGTGTGAACATGATCTTACTGTAGTTCTAGACTAAATATCAACATGCGTTTACTCATCTCACCTGCACACAAACACATTCAGTGTTCCTCAAAATGAATAAAAACAGTCAAATGCAACTCAGAATATGACATGAACCTGCAATAATTAAATGTTAAATAACACAAATATTATTTATGTATTTAATCCAATTTTATTAACCAATGTCTTTGCTACTGACCTTCGATGATCAAATTCAAACATACTAAGCAAAAATGACACATTTGTGTTTTATTTTAGTTATTGCAGAATAGTGTTGAACTTTCTTCTCCTGCGTGATATTCTTCATGTGATTAGTTTGAGCTGCGCCCTCTACTGTACAGACATGAATTTACATTTCCTTCAGCCTGAGGCAGATTCACTTCACTTTTGGTATGAAAGTGTATTTACATTTGTAAAATAACTTTTTTATATTAAAAACAAACAAACAAGCCCTGCCCAGATTTAAAAAGTAACGTTACGCATTACTTTCCATGAAAAGTAACTAAGTAACATAATTAGTAACTTTATAGGAAGTAGCGCAATATTGTAATGCATTACTTTTAAAAGTAACTTTCGCAAACACTGGTCAATGCTGTGATCTGCTCGTTGTGTAGTAACAACAAGGCTCTACTACATCTCGACCGTCTGTTACCTGGGGCGTTCATCCGCCACACGATTTCTGTGCTGTGGCTGTCGTGTGTATCTTCCCTCGTGAACGGGAGATAAATCTGTGGCCCGGAGGTCAGCGGGGTCATCAAGATCAGGAATGGCTGGTAGAGCCTTCTTCTGGACTTGTCGATAGGTTTGGCGGAAGTCGGTTTCTACATCATGTAACGAACTCAGCTCGGACATACTGCAGGCTGCAAATGAACAGAAATCAGCACAGACATCTCTGACAGCTTAGGTCTTCAGCCCTGCTCCTGGCGACCCACCGAGTTCCTCAACACACCTGGCCTGAGATTTTTTAAATTATCCTGAAGAACTTGATTGGCTGGTTCAGGTGTGTTTCATTAGGAAAGTGGGTCTCCAGGAGCAGGGCTGAAGACCTATACATTAGAAAGTTTGATCTTAATTGTTCTGCTCTCGCAAGTCTTGTGATCATGTATACAACATTTATATCAGGAACACTAAGCAGCATTTAGAGCACTACAAGAAAAGCCTGAAGAACATGAAAAAAGTGAAGTACAAGGAGCTTTAGAGCAGTGGTTTTCACGACACTCGGGTGGGTCGCCTGGATGATTTAAGGAAAATTAATATATGTATGTAACAAAGCTCAAGACTCAGGGAAGAAGAAAGCAGGAACCGGCAAATGTTAACAACAAAATAAACAAACAACAAAATGAGAGTAAGCAGATTCCAGTGCGTATCTGTCTCTCTGTGTTTGCGCTCTAGAGATCTTCAAAGGTTTCTTATTACAATGTGTTTTATAGCGCTGAGCAGTGCAGCCAATCACAGAAGTATCTGTTGATTTCTTGAACACAACGTCTAATCAGAGGTGTTTCAGATAATCAAAACGTCTTTGTTCAGTCCTGAATTCTGCAAGCTATTCCTCTCATCATAACAAACAAAGTGTAGACCTGATGTAAATAATAGATTTATTGTGCAGTGTAGGGAGATTCACTGATTATAACAGAATTTTGTGATGAGTGACAGCTGATTATTAAGGGAGTGCTATTTGCACACTTTCTTGGGTATAATCCATTCAGAATTTGAATAAAAGTTGTGTTTTTCATGCTGCTAAGAGGACCAACATGACGAACACTCTGCAAAGTTTTGGGAGTCACATCCGCATATGAATGGGAGATTCCCTATCAAAATCGCAATGATTGACATAGTGATAATCATAACAATGGACTGGACAAAATATGATATGTCAAAATAGATATGCATCACAGCTAAAGCACCCTCGCTAACTTCAGAAGCACCTACAGTGATTTGATTCCTTCCGGAGTCCTCTGTGGGACTTGAGACCGGTGTGTTAACATTAACACAGGGTCTCTCTTAAAGAGTTTGAAAACCACTGCTTTAGAGAACACAGAGGAATGCAGAGGAACAGGAAGAGTCAAGCATGCAGCTCTTACACAGGAGAACAGAGAAGCGGAGTGTGTGGATTGGATCATGCATCTGAACGGTGTTTGTGTCTTACAGTTTCGACTGCTGCTAAGCGTCAGTGATGGGTTAAACTGAGCGAGCTGCTTCTCCACAAACTGCAGCACCTTCAGAGAGCTCTGATCTGACGCAGGCTGCAGATGGAAACCACTCCGCACTACAGGAGATACACCGCGAGTGTGTTGTAAGAATACTGGTTTTGGTCATTCAGGCCATTTTAAAATAATCCTGTACTCAGATAGAATGACATTTCTTCCACACTCAAATCCACACTCGATGGAGCATTTCAGTGTGAATGTTAGGACACTGCGCAAACAACACTGCTTGCAATACACAGTCATTACATACTATAATCCTTGGACAGATTTGATTTGCAGTCCATAACAGAGGCTTGAGCTCGTGACTCGATCCGAGTTCCAAGAACCCTGTGGATTTACCCAAACCCAGCGGGGAGGAGCAAAAATGCAGGAAGGCTTTACTTGGCCTGTATGTGTTTAATACAACACACCGCGGCACATTTGTGCTCAAGTGCAATCTCTATTTCTTCAGTCATAATGTTAAATATGGGGTCAAATCAAAGCCACATACACTTGCAAAAGAACTGAGGAATTGCAAAAGAAAAGAACGTTTTGCAAAGGAAAATGAAAGCATTGAGAAAAAATAAATGTGCTTTTTGCAAACAAAAATAAAGAACTGCAAAAGAAAATGAAGTATTGTGAGAAAAAAGTTTTGCAAACCAAAATAAAGAATTGCATTGTTTTGACATGGGGGTGGAAAAAATGTTATCACAAGCTTGACTGAATTGCAAAATAAAAGCAGCATTGCAAATAAATTAGTAGCTATGGCCATGGAAAATATGTGCTACAAAATCATTGCTTTTGCTCTGTTTTGCTCATTTAATTTTTCTCAATACTTTCATTTTCATTTGCAAAACTTCAATTCTTTTGCAAGTATATGTGGCATTGATTTAACTCCATAGTAAACTAAATCTAAACAACATATCGGTCTGTCTGCAGATTTATTACCTTCACTTCAAACTCATTTTAAGTTCTTAAAAAATACTCTGAAATACTGCAGTGGTAAATCAATTGGATAATGTGCCAGTAAATCACGTTGTGGTTTTGGAGCATCTAATACTGTGCAGTAGCTCAGTAATCACCAGGCTTACTCTAGTTTTAGCACAGTGCACTCACCTGAGCCGCTGTTCTCCAGTGATGGTGCAGTGGACAGGTTCGGGTCAATGAGGGAGGGCGGAGCGATGGGCACCATGGTGGGCATCCCAGGTATGTAATATGGATGGAGCATGGGAACAGGTGTGGGCGGAGTTGACTTGATCCCCTTTCCTGCTTCATACACTGTTTATGAGAGACAGAGTCAGACTACGGTCGCGTGTCGGTGGCATGATGGTGTGTTTGCGGGACTCACGGTGCCGAGGGCAGCAGCAGGTGTCTGGACAGCAGCAGCATCTCACGTAACAGCAGCATGAATGAGGACAGCACTGACACCAGCAAACACCCACCAGCAGAATGACCAGGAGACTGCCCACGAGCACAGCGCACACAAACACCCACTCTACAGAGAGAACACGTCACCGTCAGCGCGACACACACGCACGCACGCACACACACACACACACACTCACACACGCACGCACACACACACACTCTCTCTCACACACTCACACACACACTAGAGATGCGCTCTGACGCTCAGTTTCAAATCCTGTAAAGTCTAGTGTGTACGCTCACAAAAGCTGAATTTAAAGGGGTCATGACATGGATTAAAAAAAAAAAGGTTATTTTCAACCCTCATTCTGACCCTCTCTCTGAAGCGACCTGTTTTAAGGGGCGGGTCCTTTAAGGCTTGTTGTGATTGGCTAACGTCACTGCATAGGAAAAAGTATCAATGCCCCCTCGCTATTGCATGCCAGTGTTTTGACAACATGATCAAAATAATCATTTACTTATGGTTTGTGATGCAGATCTAGCGCCGCTTCATCTTTCAACGAATGATTCTTTGTGACTCTCCATGACACTGTGCCTCGATTACAAAACAAAATCCTCAGACACGATCCGGGATGCCATTAAAATAAACTATCCACATGTTCCTTACGCTTGGATCCTTCTGATATCTGTACAAAAACACGACCGAGCTGTTTAAACCAAATGCGTCAAAGCGAATGTACTCAGAGATGTACTCATTCACATATTTTTGTACATATATTCTCTATCTTTTTACTTGGTTAAATTTTAATTTTTAATTTTTTGCTGTAATTTTAGTAATCTGTATATTCTTCTCTTTATTTATATTCTTTATTGTTAATTTCTTAGCTTAATTTCTTCTTACAGTATTTTGTAATTCTATTCACTATTCAACCTAAAGTATTTCTTAGGATACAGTTTTTCTTTTCTTTCTCTTCTTATTACTACTTTTATAATATTTATTTTTTAATATATAGTCTATTGCATTGCATTCTGTGTGGAGAGCCGTACCAAGCATTTCACTACGTCGTACTGTGTATGATTGTGTATGTGACTAATAAAATTGAACTTGAATTGAACTTGAACTTGATTGTCATTTCTATTTGCTTTTGACGCGACGCGACACTCGCATTCAGCATGATCAAGTGTTAGCCGTTAGCAAGTGAACGCCAGTGGGCGGAGCCTATGCTGAGAGGAAGACTATTCGTCGATGTCTTGCTCTGGAGGCGTGTTTATGCAAATGTTTGTGCCCCTGTGAAAGACCTCTCATGTGCCAAAAGATCAAGGCAAATTTGATTTCTTATGTCATGACCCCTTTAACAGCAAGTCACAACATTGCGGTCTGAACCATCCAGGGTGTTTCCAATGGGCTCTGGAATCTATAGGACAGTTTGGAAAATGGATGAAAGCATGTATGAGTGCAGTCAGAAAACACATGTGATTAAGCACTACATTATAACACTACAAATTACAACATGCGTTCAGAAGTGAGGAGGGGATCTCCACGAGGAATGTGTTCCACAAATACTCCAAATAAATCACTCACGAAAGAATGTGATAAACACATTTTCAGCCCAAATTTTTCTGGTTTTCATCTGGAACTCATTCTTCAGGATTTAGTCAAAAAAGGATCTCAAATATGTTAAATGCATTAAGAGTTCAAAACGAAAGTCCATCAAATGAATTAAAGCTTCATGTAAAATCACAAATACAATTTTAAACATGAAACTACTCACTAACATGTAAACGTCCCGCTAAAGATGGCCCTCAGTGAACTCAACTCAAGACTGCTGTTAGTAAGAGTCTGAGTAAAGCAAACGCAGAGATCAGATAAAGACTGAATGATTCAGAGGAACTGAACAAACCGCACTCACAAACAAACAAACAATCCACAGCTCTTTCTCAGGAAATGGTGCACTTTGAAAAGTTTACGATTGAACTACTAGAAGCGCTATTACTAGTCAGTCTTACGCTATTTTCTAGTCGATCTTATCATTAGTAATTCATGGGAGACAAACAACACCATTTCCACCTTGGTTTTCACATGCACGCACACACACACACACACACACACACACACACACACTCTCTCTCACACACACACACACACACACTCACACACACACACACACACACACACA
>NW_015551066.1:99302-109993 GCF_001515605.1 Sinocyclocheilus anshuiensis | reverse complement strand
CTCACTCTCACACTCACTCACTCTCACACTCACCCCCCCCCTCCCACACACACACTCACTCACTCACTCACTCCCACTCACTCACTCTCACACACACATTCTCACACACTCACACTCTCACACTCACACACACTCACACTCACACTCACTCTCTCTCTCACACACACTCACTCACACTCACACTCACACTCTCTCTCACTCACACTCACACTCTCACACTCACACTCTCACACACACACACACACACTCTCTCACACTCACACACACACACACTCTCTCTCTCTCACACTCACACACACACACACTCTCTCTCTCTCACACTCACACACACACACACTCTCTCTCTCTCACACTCACACACACACACACTCTCTCTCTCTCACACTCACACACACACACACTCTCTCTCTCTCACACTCACACACACACACACTCTCTCTCTCTCACACTCACACACACACACACTCTCTCTCTCTCACACTCACACACACACACACTCTCTCTCTCTCACACTCACACACACACACACTCTCTCTCTCTCACACTCACACACACACACACTCTCTCTCTCTCACACTCACACACACACACACTCTCTCTCTCTCACACTCACACTCTCACACACACTCACACACACACACACACACACAGGGTTTGCATGCTTAATGGGGACTCTCCATAGATGTAATGGTTTTTCTACTGTACAAACTGTATCTTCTATCGTCTTACTCTAGCCCTACACCTAACCCTAACCCTCACACAAGACTACAGGCATTTCTAGATTCTCAAAACACTTCATTCTGTGATTTATAAGCTTGTTTCCTCATTATGGCCAAACACATACACGCACACACACATTGTAAAGCTTAATGACATACAAACACTCAAATGGTCTTGACAGTGTCTCTGAGGAGAATGACAGATTTGTCAGTGAATGTTTCAGCACACGAGCAACAACACATTCATGAATAATAAAGCACAAACCTGGCTTAATATTTCTCTAAATAAATACAAGTATAAACAATATTCTATTTCAATCAGTTACATAAAATGCAACATGAACCACTGTGCCACCAGCAGCACTGAGACTGTGAGATTCTTATAGAAACACCTTGATTTTGTGTTCCTGTGAAAGCAGTGCGCTTTACAGAGTGTCGGAGCGATGATGGCAGAAGATCTTCATCTAACCGATGTAACGGTGAATCAGCTGCCGTATTCATAACTCATTAGTAATCTCTCTCGTTAGACTTCCTGTGTTTGGAGTCAAACCCACTGCAAAAAGCACTGCAGTCATTCAGATGTTATCACACGAGACATCAGTTACAGTGATTGATCAGCGGGTTTGACTGGTGTCTGTTACTGTGATTACCAGGAAATGACATCACAGGGGAATTAAAGTGTTAGAGAGCAGGAAGTGAGGAGAAGACAGAGACTGGTGCGTTTGAAAGCTCATACCTGGAACAATCTCCACATTAAGCCCAGGCAGAAGATCATCGGCCAAACCTGTCTGACCTGGAGAGACAGACAGACAGATCGAGGTGAAGCAGAGCGACAGCTGAGTGAGCAGAGAAAGATGCATCATGTGCTGCAGATGGAGATGCGTTCATGCAGAGAGAGAGAAGATCCTGAGCAGAGTCTGTTTAAAACATACAGTAAGCGACAGCCAGACAAAGAGTTTTGGTTTAGTTGTAACATGTCACTTCATTTTCTTCACCCTGGTAAAACTATTAATCCTTTAAAAATCCAAAACCCTTTCCTTCAGCTATAGCTGACTTTCCTCTCGACCTGTCAAAATTACAGTCAGTAATGTTTCATCTGCACACTCTGCTGTTCTGACCCACATTCTCTACTCTGCGCTGTACCATCACTAGATGTTCGCTGAGCTTCTACTGTACTCTGAACACACAAACAGGAAAGCAGCTCCCGTGCCGCTCAGAGGCTTAAAGCACATTCCTTCTGGAATTCTGTCTGCTTCCGGGATCTGTCACCGGAGCCCCCTGACTCTCACTGCATGGAAAAAACAAAATATCATAATTTGTGTTCCACAGAAGAAAGAAAATCCTACAGGTCTCATGCAGGTCATTCGTCAGGACTGATATCTCACTGGTTTTAGATGTTCTTCGGTTGTGAGGTGTTGAGAATGTGCATTATTTTGACAATTAAGCACATCTAAACTCCTTGATATAAAAAATACATTTTTATTGCATTAAAAGCAGGATATCATTTGCATGGTTTAGCATGTATCGCAGTACTTCATTTAACTGATGCCGTGTTCCAGTAATGACAATGAGAATTTTTTCAAACGACTGTAATGAGAAAGCTGGAATATAAAGTGCGTGATGGTCATGAATAATGTCATATTTACTGCTGCCTTTCTTGACTGACATCTCTCATTGTAATTCAGCTCACTTCTGAAAGAGTTCAGGTCAGTTCGGCTTCATTACGTCAGAAAAGATTCAGTCTGTAAGCAAATTACTGGGACAAACTCCTGCACTCGAAATGAAGGGTAAATTACTCATGCCCTGGCGTCACGTGTCCATTCTTTATTTGACTTCTGCATGCATTCAGTTCCGTACAATGAGTCTTTACCTCACACTGCACAGCTGGACACAGAAAGCCTCACTGTTGCCATGGCAGCACATCCAGCACTAGATCATCCTGCTCTTTGTGTGGTCAGCTGGCACACACACACACACACACACTCACACACTCACACACTCTCACACACACACGTTTGTTTCTATGAATTGTGGGGACTTTCCATAGACTTCTATTACTTTTGTACTGACCAAATTATATTTTCTATCCCCTAACCCTAAACCTACCCCTTACAGAAAACCTGTTTGCATTCTTACACTTTCAGATAAACATCAATTACTATTCATCATCTTTTTACAAGAATTTTTTTCCCTCGTGGGGACCGCAGGCAGCACCCACAATGTCAAAAAGTCTCAGCTGAGCCTCTCCAGCTTCTGAACATCTAAGCATCTGCTCTGAAAAGAGAAAAACCCACACAGAGCAGTGAACGGACGGGTCACAAACCGGCATAAATCATGACTGCGTTTCAGTTCTTCAGATGGTCAGTCAGACCTTTTCAAGTCGCTCTATATTTCACACTGTCAGAGACAGCGGTGAGTGCAGATCGCTCTCATTCCCACGACACAATAGAGCCGTTTGAGGGAAGCACAGAGACTCCAGAGACACTTTAGATATCAAAGCCATTTCAGATTTTCAGGAGCATTTTATGATCAAGACGGTCAAACATAATGAAATACTCATTCTTACTAATACTGCTGGTCTCTAACCGCAGACGTACACGAATACAACAATTAAACATCACAGAATTTACATTTCACCATCAGCGGTTGATGAAAAGCAAACAAAGTCTGACCGTGATTCTAAACATGTCTGTCTGCATGCGTGATTTCGATCAGCACAAACCCTGCATACAATTTCATTGGTCACCAGTCAGGAAAAGTTCAGGATGCTACACTAAAGTTAGAGTTTGATTAGGGTTAGTATTTGATTCACTGTTGTGTAAACTATCAGCATGGTCTACATGGGCTACAGGACAGGGTTAATTTGAACTGGTTTAGGGAGAAAATCCCAGAGTCCGGTCACTCATTTCCTGTTGTGAGTGTGTGTGTTTCCTGTGAGTGTTGTGCTCACCCAACACCAGCAGCTCCACATGCGCTTCATTCTGTCCCTCCAGATCATCAGAGATCACCACCTTACAGTAGTAAACACCACCGTCACCCCACTGCAGCTCACCGATGCGCAGATCTGCCTCTGGCAGACAGAGAGACAGGCGGAGAGACAGACAGACAGAGAGAGACAAACAGACACAGAGACAGACAGACAGAGACACACACACACACACACACACACACACAGAGAGAGACAAACACAGACAGAGAGACAGACAGAAAGAGACAGAAAGACAAACAAAGAGACAGACAGGCAAAGAGACAGACGGACGCACAGGCAAAGAGACAGACAGACAGACAAAGAGAGAAAGAAAGAAAGAGGCAGACAGACAGAGAGACAGACAGACAGAAAGAAAGAAAGAGACAGACAGACAGAGAGACAGACAAAGAGGCAGACAGACAGAGAGACAAAGAGGCAGACAGACAGAAAGAAAGAGACAGACAGACAGACAGGAAGAAAGAAAGAAAGAAAGAGAAAAGAGACAGACAGACAGAAAGAAAGAAAGAGACAGACAGACAGAAAGAAAGAAAGAGACAGACAGACAGAAAGAAAGAAAGAGACAGACAGACAGAAAGAAAGAAAGAGACAGACAGACAGAAAGAAAGAAAGAGACAGACAGACAGAAAGAAAGAAAGAGACAGACAGACAGAAAGAAAGAAAGAGACAGACAGACAGAAAGAAAGAAAGAGACAGACAGACAGAAAGAAAGAAAGAGACAGACAGACAGACAGAAAGAAAGAAAGAAAGAGACAGAAAGACAGAAAGAAAGAGACAGACAGAAAGAAAGAAAGAGACAGACAGACAGACAGAAAGAAAGAGACAGACAGAAAGAAAGAGACAGACAGACAGAGAGACAGACGACAGAAAGAAAGAAAGAGACAGACAGACAGAAAGAAAGAAAGAGACAGACAGACAGAGAGACAGACAGAAAGAAAGAAAGAGACAGACAGACAGACAGATTGGTCAATCCAGAGTTAACAAAGACAAACATTTCACATGTTCACAACAGACAGTTGTAAATAAAATAACTCATCTTAACTGTAAAATTATATCCAATAATTAACATCCTATACATGTAAAGCTGGTGACATGATAAACTAGAACAACTCTCTTTAAATAAAAGACTAAAATGTACAGTGATGATGATTAACGAGAAGCTCATCCCACCACTACAATAACGATGTGGACACTTTCAGATCAAACACATTTTTAATGTGTATGAATTGTACTGTGTCAGAGGAAGGAGGGATATTATTGTTCCTGCGGCCGCTGGAGTGAGTAAACGGACTAATTTCAGGAACAGGAAACTGTCGGTACAATGAGCAGCACTTCCTGTCAGGAGGGACACACACAGCAGAGCCGCATCAGATCTGATCCAGGCCATCATTATCTCATGCTCAGCTCAGACGCTTCATGGCTAATGGGTTTGGTTGTGTTTCTACAGCCGTCTGTGTGCGTAACACTGTCCAATCTGAGGAATTACATTCATCTGCGTGTTAATATCAGCTCTCGCTCAAACACCAGAGCATGACGCTAGCAACAGCAAAGTCATGGGTGTGAATCTGGTAAAAAACCTAATTTGTTTTGTGCCAGTAAGCATTTGCATAAAGTGTCTAAATGCAACGTGTTTGTTGGTGGGCAGAGAATGACAGAGTAACATCATTCACGTCAGTTTAAACACAAGCCAACGGATGAACACTGAAAAGTGGAGAGATCCCTCGAACCTCCAACATCAACCTGTCGTTCCCATGATGCCTCAGACACAAACACTTAGAGTTAGACTCTAAATCACTCGCGAGAATCACTGTGTGTGTGTGTGTGTGTGTGTGTGTGTGTGTGTGTGTGTGTGACTCCTGGGAGATGCACAAAAATCTTCCCCCTTGTTGTAATCAGTACATGTGAAGCAGTATTTCAGCTCTGAATGAATGAATGAATGCTGGGTAAATGTGTTGCCATGTTATCAATCTTGAGCTCCTGTCTCGCACTTCTATTCAAACTCTAAAGCTTCCTTCAATGTTTTACTCAACAAAACAGTACTTACACTAGTGTGTTTGCAGCTTCTGATTCTTACTGTGAATCTTTTCTCATGAGTAGATCTTAAAATGCATCTGTACTTACAACATAAACACTTCACATCTGACCTACATTTCCCTTTCACTATCAACAATCATCAACAAATGATATTTGATGTTTTCTGAAGATGCTTTGTGTGAGGAACAGACTCAAATGTAAGTATTTATTCAAATTTCAGTTGCATGTTTGATGAGACACACAAGAGCAACGTCTGATGCTAGATCGGTGCTGACGTGGCATAACTCGACTGATATCTGATCTGTTCCTCGCATAAATCGTGACTTCAGTTCTGTTATGATGTTTCATGTAGCTTCACAGAGCTCAGCAGCCCCAGTCCTTATCACGAACGTCTCCAGTCCACAGAAGACAAAAACTCAAGCAGGTTTGGATCGGCATGACTGCGAGTAAACTAGGGCTGAAACAATTAGTCGAAACTGCCGACATATATTTTTGTTGTCGAGTAGTCGTTTGATCTCATATGACCTAATGTAGGAGCCTGCAGTAATGCGGTTTGACCAGTGTGGCGCTGTAGCACAAGACTGTAATTCAGCCCTCCTGGATGCAATTCAAGAGAAGAAGACAGTGCTTCAGAGCAAAAGCAGCCGAACGGCGTTTGGATGAATATGTAAATATATAGCGCGCTTTCCTCTTAATATTGAAATAAACACAACAAAAACTGACAGTGGTGTGAAAGCAGCAGTTAAGAAAGCATCTGATTTAGGGTTGGGTATCGTTTGAATTTTATCTATTCCGATTCCGATTCTGTTTATCAATTACATTGACATATTATTGATTCTTATTGATTCCCAGTTTCGATTCCAATGTGGTAAAAAAAAAAAAGCAGAGGACGCAACTCGAGGGAGAAGAATTGTTAAATAAATTGTTATTTTTGTTTTCTGTGCACAAAATGTATCTTGTAGCTTCGCAAAACTGAAGTTGAGCCACTGATGTCACATGGACTGTTTTATCGATGTCCTTACTACGTTTCTGTCTGGGAACATTACAGTTGCGTTGCTGTCTATGGAGGGTCAGAGAGCTCTCAGATTCCATCAAAAATATCTTAATTTGTGTTCCAAAGATGAATGAAGATCTTACGGGTTTGGAACAACATGAGGGTGAGTAATTAATGACAGAATTTTCATTTTGGGGTGAACTAACCCTTTAAGAGCTGTTTGTGTGCAAAATAGAGCCGCATGATTCTGAATACAATGAGATTTTTTTTTTTCAAATGGAGGTAGTTCTCTCACAATTATTAGACAAGCAAACAAAATCTCATGGAATTAATGAATGGAATGATTCAATGACTCACTCAAGATTTACTCGTTTCATTACTGGATGAATCAGTGTTTTTGAATGAATCTCTTAAATAAACGAACAAACGAAGTATCAGATTCTGGAATTGGAATTGATTTTCGATTCCCAACCCTAATCTGATTACAGCGATGTGGATGTTTGCATGAGCTCTGCATTTCGGTACGCCAGTAAAGTCCAGTCACGTCACATTTATTTATATAGTACTTTATGCAATAGATGAATTTTTAAATCTTTATTTTGTTTCTTATCACTATGACTTACAAAAGGAGATATTAGGCAGAATGATGTGTCATTCACTTATTTTTTCTTATCGCTAATTAAATGGCTCATTTTGTGTGCCAAATATATTTATTTGTATTAATTAACTGTATATCTGTAATTACATATTATGATTTTCAAAAGCTGAAGTGATTACCTTTATTTATTTGTTAGAATATGTATAACTCAATATTTGAACTAATTGCAAAAGCTGAAAAATCAATCAAAATCTACTGATTAATCAGTGAAATAATCGACAAGCAGCTGATTAACCATTCTAATAATCGGTAGATTAATCGATTATCAAAATAATCGTTTGTTGCAGCCCTACAGTAAACACTGATTTCTGGTGGAGCTGCGACTCACTGTTGATGATGGAAATGTCCCGGCCCTTGTAGTGCTCCGCGAGGGTGATGGACGAGCCCTGTCCAGATGCCACGATGCGCACTGTCCGGCCGCTGTCCCCGCAGTCCAGGTGAACGGAGGAGCCGAGCTCGGAGCCGTGGACCGCCAGCGTGTCGGGGAAGCGGAAGGCATCACGGCTTCGATCGCGGCAGTAAGACTTGTACCACCACTGAATGACTGGAGTCTGAGAGGAGACACTGGTGTAATGACACGGCAGAACCACCGACTGGAAGAGCATCGCAAAGCGCCTCTCGTCACGGACAGAGACCTGCACGGCCTCACACACCGACACCGCTGAGACCAGACCAGACCAGACCGGACAAAACAGGAGAGAGAGAAACACAAGACAGTGTGATTGACAGATCATGAGTGGAAAAACACAGAACATGAAGACATGATCACACAATATATGCTGACATCAATAAATGATCTTTGATCATAAATAAACCATAAAAACTGTGAGGTGTGAGAGTGTGCGTTTCTGTCTGCTGTAGGACGCTCTCCTGCACAGTCATTATCCTCATTATTGAGAGTGGCTGATTCAGCACAGAGTGTGTGTTTGAGTGTGTGTGTGTGTGTGTGTGAGTACCCAAAAGTGAGCTAACCTAAAAAAAAACTCAAAAAATCTCTCTTTGGCGACGTCCTCATTTGTAAAACGGGTATAAAAATAAAGTAAACAAAGTTTTTTTGAAATTGTAAAAATACAGAAAGTTTTCTGTAAGGGGTACGGTTAGGTCAGAAAATGTATAACTATCTGTACGTATATAAAAACAATAGAAAGTCTATGTAATGTCCCCATTTAGATAGCTAAGTAAACGTGTGTGTGTGTCGGTCTGTGGGTGTGATTGTATGTGTGTCCAAATGTCCTCACAATGATAGTGAAACCTGACTTTTAGACCAGCATTTAGACATTCTGTACTCTATTGGGGTTTGACAACACATGTCAGGACCTACTCATTGTCGAAATCATACTCTAGATTTAATAGTCACATGGAATTGATGTTAATGGCATTGAAATTCTGCAGCAGAGTGATATCTCAGATCATTATCTAGTCTTGTGTATAGGCTACTCCATATAGCTAAAGCTGCAAATTCAACTCCTTATACAAATATGGTAGTAGAACCATCACTTCTACCACAAAAGACTGCTTTGTAAATAATCTTCCTGACTTATCTCAAATCCTCAGCATATCCAATAGCTCAGAACAACTTGATGATGTAACAGAAACTATGGACTCTCTTTTCTAGCACTTTAGATACAGTTGCTCCTTTACGTTTAAGGAAGATTAAGGAAAGTAGCCACCAGATCCAGTCTGTATCCAGATCAGATGGTCACTGCAGTCACCCGGATCCAGTACGTATCCAGCCTAGACGGTGGATCAGCACCTAGAGAGGACTTCTACAGCCCTGAATATCAGCGGAGATCAGGACAACTAGATGAGACCCAGAGACAGATCCCCAGTGAAGACCTTGTCTCCTAGACGGCCACCGGGACAAGACCACAGGAACCAGTTGAGTCCTCTGCACAATCTGACTTTGTTGCAGCCTGGAATTAAACTGCTGGTTTTGTCTGGCCAGAGGAGAATGGCACATTATTTCGACACACTATTTCCCTGTTAATACTGTAAAGCTGCTTTGACACAATCTGCATTGTAAAAAGCGCTATATAAATAATGGTGACTTGACTTGACGTTGTGTGTCAGGACAGCGGTATGTATATATATATATATATATATATATATATATAATATTTTTAAAATTAAAAATACTAAATTATGTTTATCTGAAAATCTAAAAAGGTTTCTTTTAGAATTAGGGTTAGATTAGCTCAGCTTTAGCTTTATAGTGAAATCTCAGTTGACCAGAAAGTGATTAATTTTTTATGAATTGTTAAAATATTGTCTGAGACAATGTATTGTATTGTATAATAGTGTCTGAGACGCTGTGAGCCTCGATACTCTTGTGTACACATTGAGTTTTTAAAAGATTAGCCTAAACATGTGCTGTAAATAAATAAATACGGTCATAAATGGCTGTTCTCAATTAACAATGGAAACAGTATTCACTATCAGTATTCACGGTGACGACTCAACAAGTGGATTTAGTCACCAACAGTTGTTAGACTTCAGTTAGTCAACATGAAACGCCGTTATCAAAATGTAATTCTGAGGGAAACAGAAGATTCTGTGAGAATAAAGGTCTTTGCACACTGAGTCCGAAATTCTCGTCCGAAATTTTCGCACGTTAAAAAATAAATACGACCTCACGTTGTGTCAATCATGCTTACACACTGCCTCCGAAAGTTTTGTCCATCATAAAAAAATTCGGATCAGGTTCGATTTTCTGTGTTTTCACATCCGTAGCAAGCATTTTGACAATAAAGGCGAATACGAAAAAAATGAAAAAACGCATACAGAAATTTCGGACTCAGTGTGCAAGGAGCTTAAATGTTGCTTTATCAATTCATTACAGAGAATACATATGTTCAAATGAACTCATTCTGATGCCGCAACATAGCTTTTGCAAGGTTGGAAACAATTAAAAAAGCTGCTTTTTTTTTTGAAGAATTACAGTATAATTTTTTATAGATACATTTTAGGTAGACTATTTGTGGTCCCAGTGCTATCAGTCATCAGCTGTGAAGCCTAGAGTCAAAGCCTGTGGTGTAAAGCAGCAGCAGCAGCGCAGGATCCCGAGAGAATGAATGATCAGGCAGTGAACTATACCAGAACATTCTCAAGTTTATTAGTGAAGATGAGTCATATTTATATGAGACAGATTCATGCAGTTAGAGGAGAGGACCCCCCCACCACACACACACTCACACACACACACACACACACACACACACACATACACACACTCACACACTCACTCACACACACATACACACACTCACACACTCTCACTCACACACACTCACACACTCTCAC
>NW_015551066.1:75497-99167 GCF_001515605.1 Sinocyclocheilus anshuiensis | reverse complement strand
CACACACACACACACACACACACACACACACACACACACAATCAATCACTCAAACACACACACGATCACGATCAAGTGTGTCTCCTCTGAGCTTCTGAATATCTGCTATCAGTCTAGTCAGTCAACAGAAGAGCTGTTTTCAGATTGTGGTGGGTTTATAAAGTAACACACCCAGAAACAGCTGGTTTAAATCTGACCTGCAGGATTCAGACAGACAGACAGCAGCAGGGAGTGTTCACTAGTAAGGGAGCAGATCATGTGTTTGAGAAGAAAGTTCTTTAGACGACTTTCACTTCAGATGCTTTAAAATCTCTAAAACTGCAGTGAATCAAATTAAACTGCTGTGGAAATGTGTTCTGTAACAAAATGCAGATTAGATTTGTGAATAAATAGAACAATAAATATTTTTGTATTTATATCTATCTATCTGTCAGGCATAGGCAGAGACAGGAACACAATGTCTTACAGTAAAACCTTACAAATTCCACATCTCACTGTATCTCAGTGGCAAGCAGAGCTGCATTTACAGTGAGGATGACGAGGGTCAAAGAAGCTCCTGATTATAGAGGCTTTTGCTTAGACATCATTACACAGGCACTAGTTAAGCTCAGAAACACAGTGAGGTGTAACTGCTCCGTAAGCAGTTTTACACCGTTACCATGGTGATCAAACAAGTACTGTAACAGCTTTAACTGTTTCAACTACTGAAGACGATCGTTTAATGTTACTATGTAACAGCTGCGAAACTCCTGTCCAAATAAAGCAAAACCTCGAAACGAAGTGATTGTGCTGATAAAGATCATACGCCACATTTACTGTACATACAGCTGATACAGATTTACTGTACTACATTACTCGTTAACAAAGAATCCCGACTCCAGGCAGAGCTGCTAGTTTGTGGACTGCGGTGACGGATAAACAGTGGAAGCAACCTGCTGCTCAACTTCTGCAAACTCTCGGAAAGTGACGCACCTGTGAAGCCCAAGAGCGAGATCCAGCATCTGAGGAGGGAAAGCGCTTTAAACCGCGCTGCTCTGCGAGCCATCGCCGAATCTCTGCCGTGTTTCAAAGCTCCTGTTTTTCTGAACTTCGTGTTTGCTCTGCGTCTCCGCCCCCGGAGCGGTCACGCGTTACCGACGACATATCTGACCCTGGAGCTCAAAACCAGTCAGGAGGGCCAATTTTGTGAAATTGAGATGTATACATCATCTGAACGCGGAATAAATAATCTTTCCATTGGTGTATGGTTTGTTAGGATAGGACAATATTTGAAAATCTGGAATCTGAGGGTGCAAAAAAATCTAAATATTGAGAAAATCATCTTTAAAGTTGTCCAAGCAATGCATCCCTGCTAAAAACAAACAAAACAAAAACAATAGACACCATCACAGAATTTGTAATGGTTATACTGGTTATAATGGGACTTGTATTGGTTTTAATGGAGACTGTAATGGACCCTGTGGGTCTCTACTTGTAACTGGTCATCTTCTGTTGGTGGCTTGTTAAAACCACTAAATCCTAATGGAATATGTCCCAAAACACGCTACAGAAAACCCTTTTTTAATGGTTTTAATGGTTAAAAGTTGATGGTTTGTAATGTTTGTAATGGTGTTTGAAGTGGAAACCATATAGAATTTATGTGATGCTTTCTTTTTTTTTTTCAGCAGGGATATTACTAATCAAAAATTAAGTTTTGATATATTTACGGTAGGAAATGTACAAAATATCTTCATGGAACACGATCTTTACTTAATATCCTAATGATTTTTGGCATAAAATAATAATCTATAATTGTGACCCATACAATGTATTGTTGGCTATTGCTACAAATATACCCCAGCGACTTAAGACTGCTTTTGTGCTGCAGGGTCACAGATGAGGAGTTTCAGCAACATTATTACACACATTCATCATTTCATTATTTAATAACCCTGTTCTCTCGAAATACTCGTCAGAAGTATACAAAGCATAAACAATAAATCTCTATGAGAAAATTCAACCCTTATTTAATGCTTCAGTTTTCCTGTACAGCTTTAACAAACAGCAAACTCTTTAAAATGTTAACGATCATCAAGTTTCTCTAAGTATCAATTCAAGTAAATTTGAAGTTTGATATTGGACTTGTATCAATAATGACTTCGCCCTCTAGTGTTTCTATCAGGTGTAGCAGCTCATCTCTTACGAACATGAACCATGGTTTTACCTCAAATAAAGCCTTTATTACATTTACGTGTTAATCACTAGACAAAAATATATTTTTAGAATTTAAGAATATAACTTATAATCAGTGGATCAGTTAATGAATCAATAAGAATGTTCAGTTACAAATACATTCCGTTACAGTTTGTGTTACAGTGTTACAGAGTGTGTGACAACAAGCCCCGCTCTCTTACATCCCTTAAGAAAATTAACCATAGTTTTATTGTAGTAAAAGTATTTGCATAAGGCGATCTGATTGGTTGACGCCTGCGTTGGCACTTGAAAAGTTTTCAACTTCTGCCGCGAGCAACGGACCCAACGCGACGCGACGGACCCACAATTCATTTCGGCAACGCTTGTCAATCCATTCAAAGTAAACGAGAGGCGTTGACGCCGACGCCCCGTGTGAATGGGGCGGGGTTTAACTATAGTGACCATGGTTTCCTGTAGTTCAAACAGTAGATCATTGTGCTTGCGACACCAGGGTCGTGGGTTCGATTCCCAGGAAATAAATGAACCTGAAAAATGAAAGCTGTAAATGTACTGTAAGTCAGTTTGGATGAAAGTGTCTGCCAGAAATGTAAAGCAGACAGTCAATAATGATGAGAAATGCAATCTGTACGCAAAACAATGCTAAATTCTATTTTTTACATTTTGAGATGTAAAAACACCTGTTCCCCTAAACAGCAGGTTCCCGTTGCTTTAACTTACCCATACTGTGTGACTGCATGCTAATGTTCAACATCTGTCATTTAGTCAACACTTTCTAAAAATACTCTCACACTGAGAAATAATAACTGGAGTAAATACATGCATTTAATGAATGTCATATAACATCCTACAAAATAAATTACATGAGAAACAATATCAGAACATAAAGTATATAGAAATCAATCAAAATCATAACAAATTAATCATAAAAAACAGCATGATCTTCTCTAGGTTGAACAATACATTTCTGTCATATACAGGTGAATATGTTTTCCTTGACATGATTCAACTTTAATGTTTAAGAATATTTAATTACATCCTAGCTGAAAATGGCCAGGTGCAAAACTCAGATTGACATCATCAAGAGCAACAGGACCACTTTTCATAACAATGAATCATAATGAAGAGAGAAGTGGTTGGACAATAGATGACCATAAATGGGTTATAGTTAGGAAACTAACCACCGCAGTTCAGCTTCACTCTGTCACAGTTTAAAACAGAAGCTTGAATGTTAAACAACTGAATCAGGAACTTCAGTGAAACCCATTTGTCCACCATCAGAAGACTTTTGCTTCAATGTTTTATTCTGAAACCATACAAAAACAAATGAAACTGAAATCTAACTGATTCACACTACTTATTCCTATAAATGCAGTTAAGAAGACACGAGTTTAGAAAAATCCCACATGAAACATGTCAACAAAGAGTCAACAAAAATCTGAAAAATAAAGTAAATATGAGACAAGGCTCTTTTGAACATAGACGTGAATACAGCAACAGCCTTTCACAATACAAATGAACAGCAGTAAAATCAAAGCAAACCAACCCCATCATCCCGCTTACACACCGTTATAAGAGTATTTCACATTAAAAAATATAAACGCATAAGAGACTAAATGGCCACGACACTGAAGTGTGTCAGTGTAGATTTATTAAAGCCCTTTTAGGTTATGTTCACACTTGGAGTCTTTTTTGAAGCTGCCAGCATCTGTTTTACATTATAAAGCGGATAGTTCCGGTGCTTGATTCTGATTGGCTGATCCGCGTTCGAAGCTGTTGTAAATGACTCTACAAAGTAACATACACCTTTGTTTACGTTTGTCTGTTGCTCGGCAACCACTTTGTTGCAACCACAACTGTTTCTGAGGAGCTACATTGTTTGGTGGAAGAATACTGTTTTTATTAATATCATTACACTTTATTTGCTCTGTTTTATTTTGTGAAACCTTACTGTGTATATGGAATAACCGTTTTATAAAAGCAATAAGCCCCGTGAAGCTGTGGTTTACAGTGAATTTATAACAGCTATAACTCCGCTTCGCGTCGTACCTAACAATACCCCTTAGCTGTTATAAATTCACTATAAACCACGGCTTCTTGGAGCTTATTGCTTTATTTCACACGGGAGTAAGCCATGTTTTCAAAAATGTCCTGAGCGCTTTTTAAAATGCCACCGTTGGCATCTTTTTCCGCAGCTCTTTTCAACTTGAAAAAAGTTACAACTTTTCTGAAAAAAACGGCCTACGTCAAGTGCCTTTTTGACAGCTGACCAATGAGAAGCCAGCAGCGAGTTGTTTCCATAACAACAAAAACAACAAGAAGAAATGGAGAAGATAGCAGGTAGATAGATCATACTAGCTTTGGAGCACAAGGAGTTGTACGATGTGAGCACAAAACTCTGTCTAGTCTAAAATATTCTGCAAACCGTGCATCATCCAACTCTCCTCCTGGACTAAATTGTTGTAAGCACCATACCGTTTCCTTCCCCGTATAATGTCACGCACACATAAACGTCATTGTGAACCGACATTCTCCTCCCTGTTAACTTCAAAAGCCAACGCAAGAGCCAACTTTTTTCTTGACATTTCTGCAGCACACAGCACTAGGCTACTGTTGTTGTTATATACTGTTGTTAAAACGCTACCAGCTTTTTATTTTACTATACTACACGCTATACGCTTATTTTACTAAGCGCTCTTGTCAACTTTTTCTTGTCAAAAAAGACGCCAAGTGTGAACACGCCCTTATTCTGTCAAATCTCATATCTAGCATATGAGACACAAAAACGATTAGTTTTTTAGTAAGTGGATTAGTTGTCCATTTTCTCTAGTTTCTGCGTATTTCTGAGGATCGACTCCGCGTCTGCTGAACTCAGTTCCTCGGTTCTTTGGGTTTATTCGGTGGAATGCTGGGCGGTCTGTCGCGACTGTCGTAGCGGTCGCTGTCGTAGCGGTCTCTGCGATCGTCGTAGTGGTCGCGACGGTCATCGTAGCGGTCTCTGCGATCATCGTAATGTTCTCTGCCATCGTCGTAGCGGTCGCGGCGGTCGTCTCTGTCGTACCTCTCGCGCCGGTCACTGCGATCATCTCGTCTGTCGGTGTAGTGATCTCTTCGGTCGTCGTAGTCGCTGCGGCGATCGTAGCTCCTCTCGCTGCGGTCGTCAGGCAGATCAAGTCTGTCTGCGCTTTTCACGCGACGCTCTTCCTCGTAGTTCACGTGTTCGTCGCGGTCGTCCTCTTTCTCTACAGGGTCCTTGTCTGTGAACTCTCCTCCTTCAGGAGTCCTGCGAACACAGAGGAATAAAGCTGAGCGGACACCCACAGCGAGCTGTGCGAGATGTGTTTCTCATGTACCTCATTGCGTATTCCTCAGCTTTTTCCCTCCGGCGACGGCAGTAGCAGCAGCAGCAGATGATGATTCCCACAAAAACAGCCACGCCAACAACGCCCCCGATGATCCCCGCCGTGGAGGCCATGTTCAAGGACGCTAGAGGACAAGAGATGGTTGGGTTAGTCATGACCAGGGTTGGGCAGTAACTAGTTACTAGTAATAATATTACTTTGAGCAGTAACTAGTAGGGTAAGTAAATACTAATAAGATTTCAGGGTTACACTTTATTGTAAGGCGTCTTTGTTACAGTGTAATTATATATTTAAGTACTTTGTAATATTAATTAACTACATGTACTTACTATATGGTTAGGATTAAGGTTCGGCTTAGGGTTACTTGCATGTAATTATGCATAATCAATTGTTATTACAAGAGTAAATACATGTAACGTGTAACAAGGACACCTTAAACTAAAGTGTAAAATAATATTACAGTTGCCATCCATAAAACAGCTCGCCCACTGATTTGAAGTCCAACAATCCAATATTTCCTAGATTTATTTTCAGAATTTTCAGACTCGTGAACACATGAAGTCACCAGTGCAGCAGGCAAGATGGGAAGATTCAGATAAAATTCATCATGAGATATAATCATACATGGGTAACAGAAATTATAGCTACAATTAGCTTCAAGCTACACATGACAATTAATGAGGTTAATACAACACTTTTATTTAAACGTCACTATCAATCACCACTGAGTGTTTGTAATAACTTCTGACTGTGATCCAATGTGGATTTTGGCCAAATGATAAGACAGAAATAGTAACATTTCAGAATAATTGTTTGGGTAAGATACGCAATTACAATTTATGTTGGTCGTGCAGGAAAAGTAATGTAACTAGTAGTGTAACTAATTACTGTTGCCAGAAAGTAATAAGTAATAATGTTACTTTTGAAAGGAGTAACTAGTAACGAGTAATAAATGAAATGTTTTGAGTAACGAGCCCAACACTGGTCATGACTATAGGTTACGACAGATCAGTTCTTAGTTTCTTACGTGGATCGACGCGCAGGGTCACATTACACTTCGCAGATCTGATTTCGTTGGTGGATGTGCAGATGTAGTAGCCAGATGTGTCCATGGAAATATTAACAAGCGACAAAGCCCCGTTTTCTGAGGAGACACACACACACACACACACACACACACACACACACACACTCATTGTCGATGCAGGAGAAGAAGCTTTCAGCATGTATTTGAGCAGTGTCACACACACGTACGTTCAGAGGCCTTGAGCGGCAGCGGTCGAGGGACGTTATTGACGTTGTAGCTTTGCCATTTGTAGGTCGGTGTCGGCGTTCCCTCCTCGGAGCGGCAGGTCAGTTCGATGTTCTGGAAGTATTCTGCCTTCCCGACAACATTGCAGATGGGTTGTGATGGAGCCACTGGCACACAACAAGAACACACACGTCATCGTAGCATGCACATTTGTGACAGTGCTGGCAAAATGAGTGTGAATGCACACAGGCTAATTTTGAGCGAAACGCAAAAAAAGCGCTCTTCCTCGTAGTTCACGTGTTCGTCGCGGTCGTCCTCTTTCTCTACAGGGTCCTTGTCTGTGAACTCTCCTCCTTCAGGAGTCCTGCGAACACAGAGGAATAAAGCTGAGCGGACACCCACAGCGAGCTGTGCGAGATGTGTTTCTCATGTACCTCATTGCGTATTCCTCAGCTTTTTCCCTGCAGTAGCAGCAGTAGCAGCAGCAGCAGATGATGATTCCCACAAAAACAGCCACGCCAACAACGCCCCCGACCGTGGAGGCTTCAGTAATAATATTAGTTACCTATCCATAAAACAGCTCCTTAGTTAGTTACTTTCAATGCCTCAACCCCTACTGTCCAACAATCCAATAATTCTTAGATTTATTTTCAGAATTTTTATAATTCATGAACACATGAAGTCACCAGAGCAGCAGGCAAGCTTGGAATATGAAAAAGCTTACAATCTTGCCATTACATTGATTTTGTGAGGAGAAAAGATGATCTGAACACTTATGTGTAAGTTGTGGCATTACTTTACTCTGGCATCACATCCCTCTGATCCTGATATAAAATTATATTACTATAATTAAACATCTTTTTAGAAAACGAAACATTTTCTTATGAACGTATGTAATTTCTTTTGATAAAATACATCATGAAATATAATCATACATGGGTAACAGAAATTATAGCTACAATTAGCTTCAAGCTACACATGACAATTAATGAGGTTAATACAACACTTTTATTTAAACGTCACTATCAATCACCACTGAGTGTTTGTAATAACTTCTGACTGTGATCCAATGTGGATTTTGGCCAAATGATAAGACAGAAATAGTAACATTTCAGAATAATTGTTTGGGTAAGATACGCAATTACAATTTATGTTGGTCGTGCAGGAAAAGTAATGTAACTAGTAGTGTAACTAATTACTGTTGCCAGAAAGTAATAAGTAATGTAATAATATTACTTTTGAAAGGAGAAACTAGTAATGAGTAATAAATTACATTTTTTGAGTAACTAGCCCAACACTGGTGACAAACCTGATTACTGTTAGCTGATGTGTATCACGTGATTAAAATGATGCATATCGGAGTTCATTCACTCGCCCTTGATGTTTTGAGAACCTCAGCAGCTTTTATATGAAGTGTGTAAATGTTCCTCATTCTGAAAGGGACAGCGATTACTGATGAAAGAGCATGAATTCAGAGGGCAGATGAAGACTGTGATTGTGTTTGCTGACATGGTTGGGGCAGAAGGTCACGCTCAGGTGCGTCTCACTGCTTGAGAAACTCTGTGTTTCTGCAGGATCGCCGATGAAACGTGCAGCTATTTAAAGGCTCAGATGCGTGCGCTTTACAGCTCACTGTTACATAATTAATGCTTGTTTCATTTGATTGCTCAGCCTCCACCGATCAATAACCCGCGGTCTGCAGCAGCCTCCGTATAGAAGCCATTATGCAGTGTTTGACAGCCGAACCTGAAGAGCTCTGCGCCAGCGTTACTCCACATTTAGCACCTTCCGTCTGCAGCAGAAAACCAGCGAGCCTCATTCGTCTGTTTTCCCTGAGAGAAACGCCTTGTGTTTGTTAGCAGAACCCGAAGAGTGAGATACGGCAAGCTCGAAAGCAGCCCTCTCTCTACTACTGGCTCTCTAAGTGGATTTGGGTCACGGAGAGCCGCGAGGAAGAGCCGCGGGCGACAACAGGCTGCAGATTAAATCAGTCTTCATTTAACCCTCTGGTGTTGTTCACTGGTGAGTCACACTTGTGTTGTTCGTGGTCAAAACTGACCGGCGGCCATAATCGTGTAATTTTGTTTTTGTGAAATGAAATGAATATACTATATTTCATTTCAATAATATTTTTCTTCAATATTTTGCATTTTGAGTGCGTTTCATGTTACTAATTAATATCCAAATTAATAAAAAAAAAACAAATTAATCACATAAATCACATAAAAGCTACCCTAAAAAAGTAAGTTTTAAGGGAGGATTTAAAAACACTAAGGGATTCTGCATTCCTAATCTCAGAGGGCAGGGAATCCCACAATTTAGGAGCCAAAGAAGAGAAAGCCCGATCACCCATAGTTTTTAGCCAAGTAGTTTGGACAGTTAAAAGACCAGCATCAGAAGAGCGTAGAGCACATGTAGGGGGTTAAAACGCTCTTCCTCGTAGTTCACGTGTTCGTCGCGGTCGTCCTCTTTCTCTACAGGGTCCTTGTCTGTGAACTCTCCTCCTTCAGGAGTCCTGCGAACACAGAGGAATAAAGCTGAGCGGACACCCACAGCGAGCTGTGCGAGATGTGTTTCTCATGTACCTCATTGCGTATTCCTCAGCTTTTTCCCTCCGGCGACGGCAGTAGCAGCAGCAGCAGATGATGATTCCCACAAAAACAGCCACGCCAACAACGCCCCCGATGATCCCCGCCGTGGAGGCCATGTTCAAGGACGCTAGAGGACAAGAGATGGTTGGGTTAGTCATGACCAGGGTTGGGCAGTAACTAGTTACTAGTAATAATATTACTTTGAGCAGTAACTAGTAGGGTAAGTAAATACTAATAAGATTTCAGGGTTACACTTTATTGTAAGGCGTCTTTGTTACAGTGTAATTATATATTTAAGTACTTTGTAATATTAATTAACTACATGTACTTACTATATGGTTAGGATTAAGGTTCGGCTTAGGGTTACTTGCATGTAATTATGCATAATCAATTGTTATTACAAGAGTAAATACATGTAACGTGTAACAAGGACACCTTAAACTAAAGTGTAAAATAATATTACAGTTGCCATCCATAAAACAGCTCGCCCACTGATTTGAAGTCCAACAATCCAATATTTCCTAGATTTATTTTCAGAATTTTCAGACTCGTGAACACATGAAGTCACCAGTGCAGCAGGCAAGATGGGAAGATTCAGATAAAATTCATCATGAGATATAATCATACATGGGTAACAGAAATTATAGCTACAATTAGCTTCAAGCTACACATGACAATTAATGAGGTTAATACAACACTTTTATTTAAACGTCACTATCAATCACCACTGAGTGTTTGTAATAACTTCTGACTGTGATCCAATGTGGATTTTGGCCAAATGATAAGACAGAAATAGTAACATTTCAGAATAATTGTTTGGGTAAGATACGCAATTACAATTTATGTTGGTCGTGCAGGAAAAGTAATGTAACTAGTAGTGTAACTAATTACTGTTGCCAGAAAGTAATAAGTAATAATGTTACTTTTGAAAGGAGTAACTAGTAACGAGTAATAAATGAAATGTTTTGAGTAACGAGCCCAACACTGGTCATGACTATAGGTTACGACAGATCAGTTCTTAGTTTCTTACGTGGATCGACGCGCAGGGTCACATTACACTTCGCAGATCTGATTTCGTTGGTGGATGTGCAGATGTAGTAGCCAGATGTGTCCATGGAAATATTAACAAGCGACAAAGCCCCGTTTTCTGAGGACACACACACACACACACACACACACACACACACACACACACACTCATTGTCGATGCAGGAGAAGAAGCTTTCAGCATGTATTTGAGCAGTGTCACACACACGTACGTTCAGAGGCCTTGAGCGGCAGCGGTCGAGGGACGTTATTGACGTTGTAGCTTTGCCATTTGTAGGTCGGTGTCGGCGTTCCCTCCTCGGAGCGGCAGGTCAGTTCGATGTTCTGGAAGTATTCTGCCTTCCCGACAACATTGCAGATGGGTTGTGATGGAGCCACTGGCACACAACAAGAACACACACGTCATCGTAGCATGCACATTTGTGACAGTGCTGGCAAAATGAGTGTGAATGCACACAGGCTAATTTTGAGCGAAACGCAAAAAAAGTGAAAAAATGTCGATTTTAGTCGAATTTGAGGTTTTCACAAAAATTAGGTCATTAAGCCCTCGTCTAGCAATCCCAATGCTCCAAATAGGAACTAAACATCTACAATTATCTTTATTTGTACGTTTTCTAAGAGGAGTACCTTTTCTCCCGCATAAAGGCACTTCTAAAAGCGCACGATCCTGATACATATACACGTATACACAGAATTACAGTATTTAAGTTCACGCAAACATAATCTGTTGTCTTAAAGAGTTAAAATTAAAATTAGCCCATGATTTACTCCCCCCTCAAGGCATCATAGGTGACTTTCTTCTTTCAGACGAATCCAATCCGAGTTATATAAAAAAAATTATGGCTCTTTCTAGCTTTATAATGGCAGTGAATGGCTGTTATTTTTCAGTAGTCCAAAAGAAGTCCAATAAAGCGCATCCATCCATCATAAAAAGTGCCTCAGGGGGCCCCGGGGGGTGAATGAAAGCCTCCTGTAGCGAACCCATGCGTTTTTTAAAGAAAAATATCCATATTTAAAACGTTATAAACAGTTTTCTCTAGCTTGCGCAAACTGTCGGAAGTCCTTCCGATGGATGATGTATAGGACATCAGCGTAGCGTAAGCTCTGGTGAGAATATGCTAGTCTCGCGCGAACTAACGTTCGTTAACAGGAGCAAAGGAAGCAAAGTTTCCTTACTTTAGCAAAGGAGAACCAGTCTCCTCTTGGCTTATAACGAAATCCTCCGACATTTTCTTTACAAATCCTCATTTTGTACTTCTAATTCGTGACCAGTGTTTTGTTTTGCTCTCTCCTCTGCGCTTCCGCGTTCGTCACTTCTCTTCACTTCTCGTCCTTCGTCATCCGCTGGAAAGGCTTTCTTTGGTGAACGCGCATATGACAGTTAGCGGAAGCTAGAGATTAGTGATTATAACGTTTTAAATATGGATATTTTTCTTACAAAAACTGATTGATTTGCTGCAGGAGGCCTTTATTCACCCCCGGAGCCATGTGAGGCACTTTTTATTATGGATGAATGCACTTTATTAGGCTTCTTTTGGACTGTTGAAAAGAAACACCCATCCACTGCCATTATTAAGCTTGGAAGAGCCAGGACGTTTTTAAATATAACTCGGATTGGATTTGTCTGAAAGGAGAAAGTCATATACACTTAGGATGCCTTGAGGGTTGTAGTTTTAATAATCAGTTTATTTGTAATTAACACACTAAATGGATTTTTACATTTGATTATTTGTTTTTCTTATTTTAATGCTTTTGTTTAAATGTAAAATGAAAAAGGTAATGCATTATTTGTTTCTTTCTTATATTTGTATAGTTTTTTTGCATCTGTTCTTATTTATATTAACAAAGATAAAATAAAAATAGCTGCATAATACAGTAATTATAATTAAGAAAAGAACTGGAGGAAAAGATGCAACGTTGCTGGTGATTTTGCTTTGGAACCTTCAGAAAACTTGGTGTTCTTGTTTTATTCATTTTATTTCTGAGTTTTATTCTATTCTATACAGCACTTTGGTCAGCTTCGGTTGTTTTTAAATGTGCTTTAAAAATAAATATTGTTAAAAAAAAACTTTAACCCGATTTTTCTCAAAATTAACTTTGCTGACTTATCGACTTTATAGATAACTGAAAATAAAAATAACTCATTTTTGAACATTTGCTCAATGTGACTCATTTTGCCAGCACAGGACTTGAGAGTTGATTACTGAAGAGATCTGACCGCTGATCCTCCACACACACAGTACAGTCGTTCATAAGCATCTCTCTGCAGGGTTCGGAGGACGGTGGCGTCTCTTACCCAGGACCACGAGACTGGCCTTGTCAGACAGACGGCCCTCCTCATCGTCCGGATCCTGAACTTTGCACTCATAGTCCCGTGTGTCGGCGCTGGTGACGCTCTGGAGCTGCAGGTTGGCTGTTCCTTTCTGCAGATCCACCTCTATGTTTGCCCGGCCTTTATATTTATTGTATACCTTAGTTTTACTCCCGGTAGTGAAGTAACCTACGACGTTAATCTGTATAAAAACAGTACAATCAATAACAAAACATTAACACAGCTCCATCCCTGAAAAAAAACCCAATAGAAACCATCACAGAATTTGTACTGGTTATAATGGGACTTGTATTGGTTTTAATGGAAACTGTAATGGACCCTGTGGGTCTCTACTGGCAACTGGTCGCCTTCTGTTGGTGGCTTGTTAAAATAGAATATGTCCTAAAACACACAACAGGAAACCATTTTAGTTGTTTTATTGGTTAAAAGTTGATGGTTTGTAATGGTATTTGTAGTAGAACTGGAAACCATAAGAATTTCTGTGATGGTTGCTATTGTTTTATTCAGCAGGCTTGGCGGAGCCGGGATGTTTTTATAGGGGTGTCCAGTGAGGGGCCAGCAGTCTGGGGTGGCACAGAAATCTTCATTATTTCAATATAAAAATGTGATTGACTATAAAGTATTGGACTGTGTTAGTGCCTAAAACACAACTGAATACAATTAATTTCTACTAAATTGTAATTGAGATATTTGTGAATTAGATCAAGTAATGCTGAGTGAATATAACAATGTGTGTATTATTCCCCACCTCCAGGTATTTTAATAAAGGGGCTCACTAGCTTTATTGCTCAGTCAGCTTGGTTCTGGTTCTCAACACCCCCCAAAAGCTTGTTCTCCAACACTGCATACTCATAGATGAGACATGCAGATAGTGATAAAAATAAAAAGAAGAAGAAAAAAAGGCCGGAAGTCAACAGCACATAAATGCCAGAATGCAAAATGGTTTCATTTTCGTTTGTAAAAAAAAAAAAAAAATTTGCGCAAAAAATTGTGCATGTTTTCTAGTTTACTTGTGCAATCTCGAATTGCACAATCTTTTAGTACATGCATTTGAGCGACGTTCTTTAATGTGATGCTATACATACGTGAAAAGTCTGAAAAGTCTCCCGTTTGATGTGGTCATGAAGAGATACGGTGGTTGCGCGCTTTAATAAATGCATTTCTTGTCAAGAAAAGGAACAAAAACTGCAGTTTTGAGTGGGGTGGCCACGCTTAGGTCAGCGGGGATATATGCACGAGCACAAGTGTTGTTAGCTGTTCTGTACTGAATGATTCCTGTGATGAATCTGTCTGTTTATTACCTCTGGTTCGTCCTTGACGTCTGGATCTGTCGTCCATGATATTGATGAGAGAGTTGCACTCGGTGTGAAAGTGCAGGGTATCACCACATTATCGCCCCTCGCAATCTTATATACTTTATCTGGGATGTTTACGGTCATGCCTGACGTCATGTGAACCCCTGTCAAACACAAAAATGTGACTAGAAAGCACTTCATGAACTATAGTTTGCATTTAACACTGCATCGTCTTGACATTGTTTAAATGGTTTAAAAAGAAGTCTCTTCTGCTCACCAAGGCTGCATTTATTTGATCAAGGAAAAACAGGAGTATTGTGAAATATATTAGTACAATTTAAAATAGCTGTGATAGATTACTTTTAGGATATTCTTTGATGAATTGAAAGAAAGCAATCAGAAATGTTTCTTGAGCAGCAAATCAGCATATTAGCATGATTTCTGAAGATCATGTGACACTGAAGACTGGAGTAATGATGCTGAAAATACAGCTGCGCATCACAGAAATACATTACAGTTTAACAGATACTCACATAGAAAATAGCTGTTTTAAATAGTAAAAATATTTCAGAATTTTTACTGTATTTTTGATCAAATAAATGCAGCCCTGGTGACTTCTTTCAGAAATCTTCTTTTAAAAATCTTAATGATTCCCAACTTTAACCAGTACTATTACCCACAGAAAAACATACAAACAATTATGACAAAAATGTATATGAATTACTTATATTGTTACCGCTCAACTGTTTGTCTTTCACATCTCGTGAGACCCAATGGAGTTCTCAGAGCGAGATTACTGAGGTTTTTAGCTCAAGAGATAAAATCAGTTTGCTCTCATGTTATTTCATTGCGGTGTATGAGAAAGCCTTGAGATGATGTCGAGGTGAAGTGTTCTGCGGGGGTTTGGGGTGCTCGGTGTGTTTGGGGCGTTGGCTCAGAGCCGCCGCTGCGATCAGGTGAGATCTGAGACACGGCCTACAGCCAAAGCAGCATGATTACCATCCCATAACTGAGATTCAGGTGGAAAACTACTAGCTGTGACCTTAGTGTGAAAGTAACATTTCATTAATTCTGAACTTTATTTGTCTGCTCTATTCAGAAGCGTATGAAGTGACCCACAGGTGAGTGTGATTGTCGTTCTGGCTCACCTACACACTGATGAGTAAACACACACACACACACACACACACACACACACACACATTCAAACAGATTAAAGCTTACTTACCAGCGCAGAGCAGACATATCCCAAATATTCCCAGCGTTCCTGCCATCTCTGAGCGTCCAGCAGCGTCTCGGGTATGAAGGGAACTGAAAGTGTTGAAGACACTGAAACTCACTCTCTGAGCCAATGAGACGGAAATAAAGAGCCAGGAACCGCCCCGCGGTCGAGTCTCGTCTTGCCGTTTCTCTCGTGTGTGTCACAGTTTCTCGTTTGAGAAACCACACAGAGACCACAGTAACCTGCGTCTGTGCTCTACGTATGAGGAGGAAAACCCAAATCAATCAAGGGATTACTGTATTGAGTGAAAGCAGTGTCAGGGGTTGTTTGTGGAAACTCAATTCTCACCATTTTATTCAGTTGTAGACTGGAAAACACACACTGATTTGCATCAGATCCAGAGAAACTGGTTTGACAAGAGCAATATGATGAGGGAGTGACAACAGACACACACCCGCACAAACAAACAAACACACACACTCACACACAAACACACACACACACACACACACTCACACTCACTCACTCACTCACACACACACACACACACACACACACTCTCTCACACACACACACTCACTCACTCACTCACTCACTCACACACACACACACACACACACACACTCTCTCACACACACACACTCACTCACTCACTCACTCACTCACACACACACACACACACACACACACTCTCTCACACACACACACTCACTCACTCACTCACTCACTCACACACACACACACACACACACACACTCTCTCACACACACACACTCACTCACTCACTCACTCACTCACACACACACACACACACACACACACTCTCTCACACACACACACTCACTCACTCACTCACTCACTCACACACACACACACACACACACACACTCTCTCACACACACACACTCACTCACTCACTCACTCACTCACACACACACACACAGGAACATTAACACACCCTACAGACTCTCAACCACAAGCTGATGGTTTGATCTAGTGATAATCAGTGATGTCACGATCATGTGTGAATTATGTGACCAATCACCACTGAGCAGCTGATTAGCATTATTCATGAGCAGCGCAGCAGCGTCCTCTGCTGGCTAATTAAAAGATCTGAGACATGCTGAAGATCTTAGAAATCACATTTACACACGTGTCAATATCTGTCATAGTATAGTATAGTATTAATAGTATTTTTACCTTTATATTACCTGAATCAAGATAAAGTCAGTGTTTTATTGTCGTATAACCAAATAAATGTAGTTTGTACAAGATGAATAGTTTAGACTGACACTCACACGCTGTGTTTCTGTGTTTCTGTGGCAGTGCAGAGAGAAACACGTCTCATGATGCATCTGTTCTGCTGCTGGATCTCAGAGAACATCAGCTGCTCAACTCAAGGCCTTTCCTTCATCCAGAGACACAGAGACACAGAGACACAGGAATCTCTGTAAAAGAGAGGGTTAGACACACAGACAGAGAGACTGACTCCAGATCAGCAGCTTAACATGATAGCTTGATTTAAATATCTCTTGAATTGTGATGTTTGAAGTTTTTAGGAGACAATAATTCACCTCAGAATTACTTAACTTACTTAGTATTTTTGTCTTGTTTCTAGTCAAAATATCTAAAAGTTCTTAAATCAAGATCCAGGTGAAAAAACTAAATGAAGTGAATTTTGCTTGAAACAAGTAAAAATATCTGCCGGTGGGGTGCGAAATATAATCTTGTTTTAAGAGTAATTTACTTGCCTCACTGGCAGATATTTTACTTGTTTTAAGCAAAAATCACTTCATTTAGTTTTCCCCTGGAAACAAGAATAAATATCTTACATCATTTCGCTTCTCTAAAAGAAGCTTGAATGCAGCTTGATTTAAGAATTTTTAGATATTTTGACTAGAAACAAGACAAAAATACTAAGATAAGCTTTTTTTGTGGTGCGAACCTCCCTTAAACACTACACTGATTATACGAGTATCTTAGAAAATACCATCAATTTTTCTAAATTTCTTCTTTAATTCAGTGTGTTACTTGTCATTTATTTGTAATGGTTTGTGAAATGTGAGTAATTTCTTAGTGAAAACTGTTCAGTGTATGTCTTGTTTTCTGTTCTGATGATTATATGTGATTCAGTTGCATTTCATCGTTTGTTTCTCTTTATCCTGAAGCTTGCCCGTCAGAACTGACCCGAGACTAGTTTCTGGATCAGGAGCCTCAGTGAAGATTCATGCTGATGGAGTTCTGCATGCTGTGCGTCTCACTGGAGCCTCTAGAAACTCTCACCCGGCGTCGCTCTAGAGTCTGGATTGATCCGAATGAGCCGCCATGAGTCCGGGCCGCGCAGCGAAGGTCTTTGATTGGAGTTGATTGGTGATAATGGAGGCTGTAATGAGCGTGTCCTCGAGATGCATGCTGATGAAGTGCTTAACGCGCCTCAGGCCTGTCTCTGGGTGATGTGTGTCTGCACGGCCCTCGGTGAAGCACATTTACTTCATTAAGGAGCATCTCTCGTCCTCATACGAGTAATGACCAGCTGGAATGTGCCAAAGCTTCGGAATGAGAGTGAAGACGACAACAGGAATATCAATTCTTCCATTATTTTCTATTCCTACATCTCTGTCTTAAGGTTATCATTGTAAAATGAAAATGAAAGCTACATTAAAAAAAAAAAAAAAAAGTTAACTAAAATAAAAATAAAATACGATTTCTGAAACTTAACTAAAATACATTTTCGTGACTCAAAAAATGTTATAAAATAAAAAAGTTGTTTAATTTTTAATTTTCATCTTTGTTGTGGCATGTCCTTAAACCTTCAAAATCAATATTGCCATAACATAAAAATGACTTAACAAAGCTAAACTATATCGGTCAGCACCTATAGCCTTGCATACTGCGCTGCGTCCCGAGTTCGAATCCCGGCTCGAGGACCTTCCGCCCCCCCACTACGCTTCATCTCATGTACACACTGTCCTGTCATAAAAAAGGCAAAAACACCAAAAAATAAATCTTAAAAAAAAAAAAGAAAGAAATTAAACTAGCCTATATCAGAGAGAAATTGAAAAATAAATAGAAAAAAACGTAAAACTATTATAACTGTCCTGCATGAGGTGCATTGACGTCATGTCGTAATTACCGCACACGACTAGAAATCAGTGGTTAAGTTGTATTTACAACACTGTTCCAGAACACTTCAACCCAAATATCCAGTGTGTCAGCCAATCAGACGCCTGCTAAACTGCTAAAGGTCATTTGTGTTGTGCAGAGACTGCGTCAGTGTTCTGGTGAATCACGGTGAATGAACATTCGCTCATGTGGAGGATCGCTTGCTGTTATTAGTTCCTATGATTTACTGAGAGAAAGAGAAATTAAAGAGACTTTATTGTGTTTCAGTCACATGAGAATCAGGAGCTCAAATCTGTCGTTGTTGAATTAGAAACATTATAATGTGTTTTACTGCAGGTGTCACTCTTGTTAAACATCATGATGATGAAGTGTTTCTTGTTGGTGCTCCTGAAGCCTTTTTCATGAATCTTTATTAATTAATGCATAGATATTTCTATATCTATAGCCTGAAGCATAATATAAATGAATATGTGAATTATTTGGAATATAATTATTTTCATGCACAGACAGACTAAAATATGTTTTTGTTTTGTTTTTGAAATGCAGTTTTTCTTCAGTTAATTACATCTTTTTGTCTTGTGATGCCATATATTTATGTTTTGTGTGTGTGTGTTTTATCACTAATAAATGAAGGATTCTTTAATGCTGCAGTTTTTCAGTCTGAGTCACAGACAGGGCTATTTTTATGGTCCTCAGATGTGAGTGTTACCGAGAGCTTTGTGGCGTTTGCCCTGAAGCTGATGCACTCGAACACGCCACGCACAACATGAAAATGAGGTTTAATGATGTCATTCAGACACGAGAATCCTCTGGGTTTTTAAAATATGATCTTGATTTGATTTGTGAATCAGGTTGTTTTTGTCTGCATCAAGCTCAGGGTCTTCTGAATGGTTGCTAGGGTGTTCTGGATGGTTGCTGTGTAGGTGTCTGTGGCTCTGATGTAGACCGGCTAGTGTTCACTCATGAGCACCTTGTTGACAGCTGTTAAAACACAATCACTGTTTTAGATCGACTCGCTGTAATACAATAATATAAGATTTCCATTCAAACTGAAAACATAAATCTAGGCAAAACTGACATTTCATTCACTGACGCGCTTCTCTCTGCAGCGCATAGAATAATGACTGTTTACTATTATACTGTTTACAGCAGAATTGAATTCTGTTTGCATAATTAAATCATTATTTTCTTGTTTATCACCGTAAAGCTGCTTTGAAACAATCTGTACTGTATAAAGTAATTGATAATAAAGGTGACTTGAATGATCAACACAAGCACCACACACAGGTCACAACACAACACAACAATCCATGTCAATTCACATTAAAGCAGCATACGATCAAACCAGCAGATCTGAATGAATGAAGTGTTATCGTCACTATCGATGCGCCTCACGCTGCTTTTGATCGTGTTTTTAGAGTAAGGCTGGTTTACTCATCTGAATGAGGCTCAGAATGAATCGGCGCTGCTGTTTGAGGCCGAGTTAAAAGTGAAGTGTGTTCTTATTCTGTCTTAAATACCTTATCCAACCCCATAATTCAAGACTGTGATTATGCATCACTATAAATTAGAAATGCATCTTTTTGAAATGTTCACAGAACTGCTTCAGGGAAGCCACTGGTGAACAGGTTTCTTTGGAACAAAAAGGCTGATACTCATCAGTACTTTACTGAACCCTGCTAACCAGCCAAGCCTTGACCTCCAGCTTGAGCTGGAGCGTTTTTAGTTGTTCAGGGACAGATCTACTATCAAATAGTGCACGCTCTTGTTTATTTATTTATTTATTTATTTTTATGCTTTTTTGATATATGGACAGGCTAACTTCATCAGGATATATCACAGACAGGTCATGTGTGGCACAGATAAATAATGCTAAAGATTCAAATTAAACTAGGAGCACAGAACTAAACTGAAACTGAACAGAAACATCCTTCAGAACATGCTGTTCTGTGAAGATCAGCCTCTCTCTGGAATAAACAGCATTTCTCTGGCTTCATCCTCACGGAGCGTCGCTGCAGATTCAAGAGACTCATCCATAGTGACAGAGACTCCAGGGCACAGTCACAGAGACAGAGAGCACTGATGAACAGCTTGTTCAGCTCTCATTAAACTGCAGTATCTGCTCATTCTGCTCATTCTGTTTGCTGAGTGATGATTGTGTGCTGAAGGGCCTGGAAACAACATTTCAGAACCAACAAGCCATAAAAGCAGACTTCAGAAAGCTCCTTATAAAGAACGACTCGTTATAGCTGGTGTGGACTGAAGCAGGAGGCGCTTCTCTGAATATAAACACACGGCTGAGTCTCCGCAGGACTATTTCAGATGAGAGGAGTGCAGACAGAAACGGAATCTGAACCTGAAATCTTAAAGCTACAGTTCACCCATAAATCCTCCTCCTGTCATCGCATACTCACCCTCATGTCATTCCAAACCCAGAGGACTTGAGCATTTACTGAATGTTTCTAACCAGACTCATTTTAGTGAACAATGACTTCCACTGTATGGACAAATTTCATTCTCAGAATGCTTAGTTTCTGGGTGATTTATTCCTTTCAGAGCCTGTAGAACTAACCCTGCAGTGTATCAACACTGAGCCAACACTTCAGACAGCTTCACAACGACCAACAGAGCTGATTCTGTGCTGATGAAGTTCACTCTCCATTACAATTACAGCTGTCAGGATGCGTTACTCAGTTACTCAACGACAGGCGAAGCTGTCATAAACCTGTGGAAGGAGCTCGTCGTTTGTGAGCAGATTGGAGCGGCTGGATTGTTGGAAAGATGGTTATCCACACTGCGTCTGCAGTGATTTCCCAGAATGCTCTCGAGACACGCAGAAACATGAGTCACGCTGAAGAGACAGCAGCGTTTCTCTTGCTCTTCCCATCTGTCACACTGCAGTAATGATAGAGCGGCTCACAGACACGGATTTAAATGCGTTTGCTTCACTAGAAAGAGCAATTCGTCATCTTTGACCTCAGCCTCAAGTGTTTCTGTCTCTATTCAGCAGGTGAATTTAGTTCATTAACCAGCACAACCCTCATTTCCATATGAAAAACTCACATCTCACTCCTGGAAAGACCGACAACATTAAAGGGACAGTCTGACCACAAATCATCCTTCTGTCATCATTTACTCTTGTCCTTCTAAACCTGCATGGCTTTCTTTCATTTCTTCCTCCAGTGAAAAAGTGTTCTGGTCTGAATCAGGAGAGAAATCTGCACAGAGCCGTCCAAAACAGCTCTAAACAAATGTTCATTTTTGGGCGATCTATTCCTTTAAGAGCATAACCTTATTGGGAAACCAATAAGGTTATGTAGTTGAGTGAGAGCTAGTTGAGTGAGAGCTCAGCAAAGATAAACGTGAAATGCAGTGTGTGAGAGAAGTGTGTGTATTAAAGCGTATGCTGCTTTCGTCTCCTGGTTGGCTTTCCTCCATGTAGAGAGCGCTCAGCGATCCTCCTCGCACTGCAGGAATCATTCACTCAACAGGGTCTGAGTTTAATTTTCTGCTGTGAATCAATGTTTAATAAGGAGCCAGAAGTGGGACACACTAATGCAGTTAATATGAAGGGCATCCTAAAACATGCACAGCCATTTTCATGTGATTATGTGACTGAAGGGCCTCCGGACGCGTTCTTCTCAGAGAGAAGCCAATCTATGACCCTATTTGGACAGGACAGCTTTTCTCCTGAGAGTTTAGATAAATTCACACAAGTGTTAGTCATTCCTGATCAGCAGGCCTTCCACAGTGTTTGCTGTAGTGTTACTAGGGTAAGAGCCAGTGTTGGAGAAAGTTACTTTTAAAAGTAATGCGTTACAATGTTGTGCTACTCCCTAAAAAAAGTAACTAATACGTTACTTTTTTATGGAAAGTAATGCGTTCAACTAATCACATGAAGAATATGACGCAGGAGAAGAAAGTTCAACACTATTCAGCAATAACTAAAATAAAACACAAATGTGTCATTTTTGATTATTAGTATGATTGCATTGGATCATTAAAGGTCAGTAGCAAAGACATTGGTTAATAAAATTGGATTTAAAATGATATTTGTCTTATTTAACATATTTAATTATTGCAGGATTGTATAATATTCTGAGTTTGCATTACACACTCACACACACTCACACACACTCACACACACACACACACACACACTCACACACACAAACACACACAAACACACACACACACACACACACACACACACACACACACACACACGCACACATGCTTGGTGTCTTACTGATAAGATTGTGTTTGACACACAATCACATGTATGACCGAACACACGTGTGCATCTGTGTTTGTCCTCTGATCTATAATACGAGTCTATCCCAGCATGCACTAGTCTGGCCTCACGTCAGTGAATTCATCTTGACAACAGCCAGTTAATTGGAGGTGTGGGTTTATGTAAGATTTATATAATGCCTTACATAAACACCAGAGCTGTACTGATAATTACTTCACCTGATGAGCAGATAATGAACTCTGGAAACAGTCTTTCCTTTGTGATGATTGACAGCTGTCACGTTACAGTTGTTTTCAGCTGCTTACACACACAATCTTTACTCGTCACACAGTTTGTGAAAGCTGACACTCAAACAGCAGAAGCACACACCAAATCTGCAGAACCATACACTAATCTCAGCCTTTGACTCAGTTTTCAATTTCATATATATTTCATAAAATGATGGCAAAGGTGTTTGCAAATGTTTACTTTTGAGATGTGTTTGTGATATTTTGAATGCAGTGCTTCATTTTGCAAGACATGTGAGGCGTTTTGCATTTTGTGTGCAGTTCATGGATTTGTGTGTAAACCCTTACGAAAAAGAAGTTTATTCAAGTGTGCTATTATACTTCTTAGCACTTAGCTTCTATACTTCTTTTAAACTAAAAAATAGGAAAGTATACTTTCAGTCAAATTTTTCTGTACTTCTCAGAAATATACTTAAAATGACATTTAAGTATACTTGACATACTTAGAAAAAGTCTAAATATATTTGAGCTATACTTGTGCTGCTAGAATCCGTGTTTTCATTGTTACTGTAGGGGGCGCTAGTACACATCTTCTTCTGTACAGAATTTCCACAAAAAAAACACAAGTGAAGAAGAAACCGAAACAACAGATGCGTCCACATGTATTCTAACACGATCATCAGACATAAAACAGCATCAAAACTGTGTAACGTTATGGAATAAAATGTCGACCCATGAAGAGGTAATAATGACTGTCAAGCTTTGGGGTGTTGA